>NC_051231.1:13230000-13497500 GCF_015220715.1 Pygocentrus nattereri
AGCAGAGGCCTACAGATCAATACAGTAAAGGAAAACTTTTTTGTGAACTTGCGTTTAAAACTTTGCTTGTTTGTAAAAGTGATTTCAGAGCCACTCGGTTCTCCCTGATGGAAACTGTTTACCTTCAGTTTTTTGTGCTTATGATCATTTTAATAGACGTCAGCGTCACTAATTAATGACGTTCTATCAAAAGACTGGTTTCCCAAGAGAGACGCTGGAGGATTTTCACCTTCCTGAGTTCAGGAAGTGAGTCTTGTTATAAAAATGATACCAGGACATCAGAGCCATAATTAATCTTATAGTCCTTTTATTTTCGATACTTAATTACATTTGAAGGCAAATACTTTTTTACTTTTACTCAAGTTGAGGTCTGGAGTAAGGACTTCTACTTTTACTGGAGTAATATTTTACCTTGAGTATCTCTACTTTAACTCAAGTACATGACTTGTGTACTTTGTCCACCTCTGTCAAGGACACACATCAAAGGAATTCAAGTAAGTAACCTTTTACATGATTTATATGTCCCTACCTGTAATGGTTACACTAACAGTCTCTAGCATGCAAAAGGGAGGGGGATGGGGTGTAAAACTCACCACATCACTCTACTAATCCTCTACATTCTCTGGATCTCCAGTAGTTTTCATTATATTGTGAATATTCAGTTTCAAAAAGATGTAAAAACAGAGCCATACAAGTCTGTTCTTACCTGCTGAGACACGGTTCATGCTCCCACCCACCCTATGACAGAGTGAAACAAAGGAGCACATTCAGTGCGAGACTCATTCTACTAAAATGCACCACAGAGTGCCACAGGACGTGATTCTTACCTGTAGCCATTAAACTCTATAACTCCTCCCTCAATGTACAATAACTCAGAGGTGCAATAATTTTAACTGTTTTATACAGTATGTTTCATATTTATTATTACAGTCACTGCCACTTACTGTATTTGTAAGAATTTAAACTTGTACAAATTGCAAATTTCTATTTTTTGTCTTAAATAATTAAAATGTTTATTCTTTTAAATAAATTGTTGCAACTGTAACAACTGGAATTTCTCTCTGAGATCAATAAAGTATTCTGATTCCGATTCTGATAATGTCCAACATCTTGACTGTAAAGATATCATCACAAAAACTGATCAAACCCTTTGCCTACAAAAGAACGACTGTGGTGTCTCACAAAAGAACTTCAAATCAATCAGGATCTGCTCTACGTTTACTAAATGTTGCAGTTCTCTTCATTAGCCGTTTGTCAGAGGTAGCATGTAAACTGCTTAAAGATGTATTTGATGCCTCAACACCAACTCAATAAGCCTATAACTGTGACGAGTGGTAAAGAAAGTGTAAGAAAGACGGTGAAAAATGGTTTATTTGAAGTGATGCATCATATTTTGACCCGGTCTGACATGAATCCTTATGAAAAGGCAAAGTTTTATGCATCAGCCCTGCAAAGGTTTTTGAACATAGTCAAAGAAAGAGTTGAAGAAGCAGCTCAACTAAACCAGTTCTACCTATTAAATCAGAAAATAAGACCGTGACCAGACTGGTTCTCCAAATTATCTTTCAATAGATGGTTCTTTTCTGTCCACCTCTGCATTAGGGTGCATCAAGTGAAGGCTGATGCTGCATTGCTGTATTTCAAAGGAGAACTGTGACTATTAGAGCTAGGTCTTCAGTTTGGACCTTAAATATCTAAACTATGATAATGCTAATTTTTGCTAGCCCCCGTATGGAACTCTAGTAGTATGTTAGTGCTAAGCTAACATTAGTGCACATTAACATTATTTGTCCATTCTATATAAAAGGTGGACATTTCAAGCTTGTAAAACAGACATGGACATCTATCAGAACCTGTATGTATCAGTTTTACAGCAATTCTTTCAGTAAATTGTCCTGACATGGAGCTGCTGCTGCTGCTGTTTTACATTCCTAACAAACTAAGCCAGACCTCTCTGGACTACAGCTCACATTCACAGTCAGTGACATATCTAGAACTCATAGAAGGACTACAGTGATATTTTTGTTTCAATAAGTCGGTCACTTCCTAAATATGTTGCTAGTTAATGTGACGTGTAAGGCCTTCAGTCCAGCTCCTGAAGTCCTAACCAATGGGAGAGCTCACTTGGATGCATCTACCCAGATACCACAGAGAAAACAATCCTGATTGGATCATTTTCCATTGTGGATTTCAAGAATTTAACCCTTTTGTTTCTAACAAATGTTGAAATAAGAGCATTATTACAACACTTTCAGTGTTAAATTAATACAATAAAAATGAGCAAACAGAGAGATTTTATTTTACAGAAATCATTAAAAGGAAAGAAAGACATCATTTAAAAAAGTGAAATCATTGACATTTAAGGAATTTTAACTTAGACATCTTCATAGAAATAAAGAACACAAAATGAAGCTTAACAGTAACTAATAACAAACAATATTCATAACATTACAATAAACTTTAAACAGTAACTTTTTTTTTTTTTTTTTGCTTTTTGGTAGTTTAAGTAAAGGCCAACATCTCCTTCTCTCCATCATCCTGATGCCTCCTCCAAGTCTTTGAGTCTTTCAATCTATTTCCTCCTGATCTGGCCCTTTGGTGTCGTGCATGAACTGCACCTCCAGCTTCGGGAGCATAAAGAAGAGGCCGCCGCGGAGCTACAGGTCAAAGCATGAAAGAGGACAATGTACATTCACTGAAGGTAAAGAGACGGACTCATGAGTTAAAGGTGGAATTTCATTATTAGTAGAAATTCCTGCCTAAATGGTTAAGATGGAAACAGAGTCATTCAGAGTGGTTTGTTATGAAATGATCTGTTCTAGAGAAACTTAGAGTCAGAACTCTTCACAGTGGTGGTGACAGGAACCAGACCTCCACCTCTAAAAGCCCCCTCACAGAATGTCACTACACACGATGGTTAAAAATACACTTCCTGATGTCTGAGACATTGTTTTATAATACTTTTGAGAAGTTTTTGGCCAAAAATATATATTTTAATAGGAGACAGGATCTATGCAGAGTAATGTGAGGCAAAATATTTGCCAAAGAAAATATTTGTTTACATTTATCACTATTTTACCATCATCAATATTCCTTGTAAAACTCAGAGGACATGTGTAGGTTCACTAATGGTTTTGGATAGTAAAATGTCTATATTTGTCTTGTAGTCATGGTGAGTCCTGGTTCCTATCACCACCACTGTAAAGAAATCTGAGCCATTTCACACCAAACCACTCTGAATCACTCTGTTTACATCTCAAACACTGAATTAGACAGGAAATTAGAAAAAAAATCCCCCATAAAGGTCATCATTTTGACCTCATGTTACCCACTATACATAATAAATACTAATAATACAAACCGTTTTTACCCTGGATTTCCAGCCCCAGTTAACCTTCAACGTCAAGATCTGCATCTCAAACTCCTGGTGCTGATCTGTGACGTTGTTGTCAGAAGAGGTCCTAATGGTTTTTATCTCCTCCTGCTCCTCCGGTGTCCTCATAGTGTCCAGCAGCAGCTCTAGAAGGAGAAAAACACAGTTCAACAACATTTCCATTCAGTGTAAGCCCCTCTAGTCCAGGCTAGGCACTGGGCATGGAGACTTTAGGCTCATGTGTGGCTGTTCCACAGTGTCCCATTCTGTTGGTCAGTGCTTTTCTATGGAGATTATAGAAGCTAAGTGGAGGCACCTGAGCTCATGTGTCAGCAATGATTGCACATTAAAGGGGAATTCCACTGATATTTCACATCAAATGGCCAAATTATTCAGAACTTTAAAAAATACATTGCAGTTCCCCTTTAATGTAGCTAAACGTATTCATTAGAAGGGTGTCTTCAAATTTTTAGACATATAGTCCATATAAACATTATTTCTCACCACTTTTCTCAGGGATGTAGACAGACGTCAGAGTGGTGGTGGTCTGTCCACTCAGATTCATTTCATTTCCCTCCCTGAGAGGCTTATTAGCAGAGCTGATAAATTGCTGGAGAGGCTCGATCAGGGAGACAGGATGTGAGATCACAGGGTGGACGACACAAAGGGTCTCTACAACACAAAGCAGCAGTGAAATGTCATGTAGTTGATTTTAATACACAATTACTGCTTATTTTGCAGAATTTAACATACTGGGAAAAATAATGAACTTTTACATGGACCACATTTTCTGTTTTTTCCCTAATATGTCAAATACAGTAAATAAACAGTAAACAGAGCATTAAACTGTACAGAGCTGTGATCTCTGTAGAGGATATGTTCACTTATTTTCACAACAACAACATGTAACTAGTCCAGAGGTACCCAAACTTTTGCACACAACAGTAACTACACGTCAGGTCTGTTTTTGTGGTGCTGGTGCTGATAGATACTCGCTAGTCAGGTGTGTATCCACAGCAGATTTAATAGAGCATGTATAACATACCGTTCAGCTCTGTGAGTCTCTCTGACCACGTCCTCTTCCTCATCATCTTCCTCTTCAGCATCATGACCTCACAGTCCTGTAGACGGACACTGACGCTGTGATTAAAGGGGACCTTGATTGTGTTCATCTCCCACCCATTGAGTCTGGTCAGAGTGCTGTGAGGAGTTGTGTTGAGGAGCAGGTCTAGGAGGAGTAAAACCCAGTTTAACCACATTTTCATTCACTGCAGTGGAGGTGACCATCAGTATTAGCACTGTAATACTAAACACTGTTAATATCAACATGCAAACCTATAGAAATATAAATGTGAATGTACGACTGATTCATATTCGTCATTTGTCTGTTTAACATTTGCACTGTTTCTTCAATCTTACCATTAATCTGCACTGTGATTGGTCGAATGCTGTCAGTAGTTGCTCCACTGATGCTGCAAACTGGGCCAGAAAAACATTTACATTAAAGACAATTACTATACAGTACACTGCAAGAACAATCTAAGCAAGTGAAATGATCTTAAATCTACTTAAAAGATCAAATATTTCTCACTATGAGATTCTTGTGAGAAGACTCTGAGATTATTTAACATATTTCTGGACATTTTTCTACTTTGGAATCATTTTCTGTAGTGAAAGTTTTAAATGGACAGATAATTTTGCACAAAATCATTTGCGTTATTCCCCGAAACAGGTGCAATGATCAGCCAATGGAATAAGACACTGTCAATTAGTAACACTATAGCTAGAAACAATAACATCTCATAATATTCTTACAACAGTCTTGTAATGAGAAATATTAGATATATTGACTTGATTAGAGACGTTTTTTTCAGTATACATGAAAACTCTGCCTAAATGATACCTTGGCCAGTGAAATGATCTTATATCTAGTTAATATATCTTATATCCTTAATATTTGTTATAAGCTTATTATAAGAATAGTCACTTTATTCCTTGTTTTAAATGATTTAGGTCAAATTATTTCACTACATTGGCGTATTAGTTTGTTTGTTTCAATCCTGTTTTTTAAAATAAGCAACATTAGCTGCGTCTATATTGTCTCACTCAACAAAGTCACTTATTACAAGAAGAAATGTTTAGAAACAAGTTGAATAATCTTATAATAAGCCTAAAACAGTCTCATGATGAGAAATATTAGATATGTTGGTTTGTGTACTTTCACACACAGCACTGTAATCTCCTGCTGTCTGCTTCACCTTGTTCCTCAACATGGTAGTCAGGCTTCTGAACGTCATGGACGATGTCACTCCAGCTCAGCTGCTCGTCTCTCTCTCTCAAGCGCTTCAGCCAATTTCTCTCCATCACTGAAGCACAATCCAGATTAAATCCATCATCTAAACTCTCAGCAGTGATCTTATCGGCTCTGTTAGCTGTGCAGGTGGAGTGGTCAGTGGTGATGAGGGCGAGAGACACTTCTAATGAATAGAGAAAGTAAATGATGAATCAAAGGAACAATGAAAGTCAAGCGTGTGAGCTTCTTAATGTGGATGACAAGAGTGGAAAGCATCACAAACTGCTACCTTGCTCCTCTTTGAGCTTAGTCACCCATTCGGTCTTAGTCTGGGTCCTGCTGTGGTCAGGCTGGGCTACAGCAGAGCTGTTAGAGTCACTGGATTCCTCCAGCTGCTGCTCCACGTTCTCATCAGAAGCAGTGAAGGTCCACTTCATAACTGCTTCCTGCAGCAGCTCTGATGTGAGAAAGAAAGTGGGTTAAAGACACTTTGTATGTTTACAGTAACAGCCTGTAGCTCATCTGCTGAAAAGTTTATCCCCCCCTCTAGACTGAAATAGTCCTTATGACCACATCGTGAGTGGGCGGGGTTAAACTGTTGCAAGCTGAAAAGGCAGATGTATGGAAATACAATCACAAAAACAATTAACTCAACATCAGTGGAACAGGTGTCTGTATGGACTGGACACTAAACAGGACAAACACCTGCGTCAAACACCTTTATTTTGAAAAAGTGAGTAAAACTCCGTTTACTATGATGTTTAAACAGTGGCTGAGTTCTCTTCATTCTCTCTCACAGGTTACCTTCAAGCAGCTGCTGAATCAGCTCAGCTTCAGCAGATGCAGCACTGCTGGATTCCTCACAGACTGGAAGACCTGAAATGATGAAATTAGTAGTGAAATTGGTCGTTTATCTGCTTTAAAGTATTAATTATGAACTCTTATTTTATCATGCATTCCTGGCTGAACTTACAGAGCAGATCTGCTGCCACACAGTCCTTCTCCTCCTCCTCCTCCTCCTCCTCCAGCAACATCTCCTCCTCTGTTCTGTCTCTAATGTTCTCCAGCTCTGCCTTCTGCTCCTCCACCACAGCTGGGCTCTCCACACTAACCTCCTCCAGGACCTCAACATTCTCCATAACCTTCCTCTCCTCCTCGATATCCAACACCTGCTGCTTCTTTTCTTTCTTCCTCTCCATGATCACCACCACCACAATTCTGATCTTTTTCTTGCCCTTCAGCTCCTCCATGACCTTCTGTGGCTGGATCTTCTCCTCCTCCACCTGAGCTGTCTCCACATTAAGCTCCTCCAGCAGGACCTCTTTATTCATCTTCTCATTGTTCTCAACTTTCACCTCCTCCTTTACATCCTGCTCCTCCTGCTTCTCCTCTTCCTTCATCTGTTTATTTTAGAATTGATGTTCAGATTATTTTACTGTATTTAAAGCTGACTGTCTGTTCAGTGCTGATTTCCACACCTGCTGAACACTGAACAACTACAATGACCAGCTTCAAAAAAGAGACATAAACCTGTTTTACTTAGTTTAGGACTTTATTAGCTGTTCTGTTTGTGTTTTTACATTTTAATATATAACAGAATAAAATTACGTGAACTAGGCTGGTCAGCTAGACTCGTGATAGTGATTTAATAATAACATAATTTATTTTCTGAAATTTAGTTTTTTACTGTATTTTGTGTTGGCGCCGTTTTATAAAAGCAATAAGCCACTCGATGCTGTGCGTTACTGCGTTTTATATTACAGTAAAGGAAGTTTAGAGCTCAACGCAATGATACAATCACAGTAACGCACAGCCTCTCGGGGCTTATTGCTTTAGTAGATACTGAATAGTTCACAGTAGATACTGACTAATTCATAGTTAACACTGAATAATTCATAATCGATACTGAACTCTCCTCAGCTCTCACCTCCTCAGAATCATGCATCTCCTGTTGCTCTTCATCTTTCATCTCCATTTTTACCTCCTCCTCCTCCTTTAACATTTGTTTCTCCTCCTCAACAACAGTCTCTGTCTCCTTCATGCCTCCCTCCTTCTGCACCACCACCAGCTTCTCAACCTGCTCCTCCTCACTTCCTCTCTCCTTCTTCTTTCTCCTCCATTTCCTTTCTGTCTTAACACGTCCTGCTTTACTCAGCTGACGTGCTTCGTTTGGTTCGTCTTCGTCCACTTGCGGCCAAAAGCAGCAGAGCACCATTTTGTCTGCAGTTTGTGTCGATGTCCAGCAGCCAAATGACCACATTCTGAGTTCCTCTCAGTGCTAAAGTTCTAAAATGTGTCTGTGACATCACTCATTTAAAGTGTTCTCACAAACAAGCTTCTTTGAAAGACATTAGTTACTGTTGCCGCATATTGAACGTCATGGAATTCTAAGTTGCTTTTATTGGAGTATATGGACAATAAACACTGAGGAACCCTCACTGTATACATACATACATATAGCTGTTCAAATGACATGTTTTGTTGATTTCTAAGAGAAAATAAGTTCAGGTGTCCAGTCAAGTGGTCTTTATTGTTATTCCTCTATATAACTTTCATACACTGGAGTGAAATGCATGGTCTTTTAGCCCTCACAAGACACAACAGCAGTAAATCATACAGAACCACTCAGAGTGAAGAGACACGAAGGAGTGAAACGAAAATGTCACCCCGTTTACAAAAAAGTTGGGATGCTGCACAAAATGTAAATAAAAACGAATAAACTGAAGTGCAAATAATTTAAACCCTATATTTCATTGAAACTCATACAAACACAACATATCAAATGATGAACTTGAGAAATTTTATTGTTTTTTTTTAAAATATATGCCCATTGGAAATTTAATGGCAGCAACACGTTGCAAAAAAAAAAAAAAAACAGTATTTGCTGGCCGTGAACTTTGGGCCCTCAGACAGCACCGCATTCAAAGCAGACATGATTCTGTAGTGGAAATCACTGCATGAGCTCAGAAACACTTCTGAAAACGACTGTTTGTGAAAACAGTTCATCACTGCATCCACAAATAAGTTAAAACTCAAACACAAAGAAGAAACCATACATAAACAGGGTCCAGGAATGCTGCCACCTTCTCTGGGCCTGAGCTCCTTTAAATTGTACTGAGGGGAAATGGAAAAGTGTCTTGTGGTCTAACAAATCAACATTTGAAATTTTCGTTTGGAAATCATGG
The DNA here is from genome assembly GCF_015220715.1 of Pygocentrus nattereri. Lineage (NCBI taxonomy): Eukaryota > Metazoa > Chordata > Actinopteri > Characiformes > Serrasalmidae > Pygocentrus > Pygocentrus nattereri. The sequence continues at coordinate 13,238,852 of NC_051231.1, forward strand.
ACACTGTGTTCTCCAGGCTAAAGACCAGTCAGGTTGTAATCAGTGCACAGTTTAAAAGCCAGTATTCAAGATGTTATGGGGGGGCATTAATGCACATGGCATGGGTGACATGCACATCTATGAAGGCACCATTAATGCTGAACTATATATGCACGATATGCTGCCATCCAGACAACGTCTTTCACAGGGAAGGCCTTGATTATTTCAGCAACACAACTTCAAACCATATTCTGCATGTATTACAGGTGGCATGGCTCTGTATTGATAGAGTCCGGATGCTAAACCCACCCACTGAAAACATTTGGCGCATTATGAAATGAAAATTACGGCAAATGTTGGGCAACTGAAATCTTATATCAAGTAAGGATGTGAAAACATTTCTCTTTCAAAACTACAGCAGTGTCTCCACACGGTTCAACGTCAGTGCAGCTGCGTAAAAATTTGGGAGCAGGTACGTGTGGTTTATTTAGTAGCGATGCTGTGAAGGTGTAGGAACAAACTCTTCGGTGACACTCATCTCTTGCATATAAAGATGTTTATCAGCATTGAGAGGTCGAAGTCACAGACAAGCCTTCGCGAAACAGCTTGGAGAGAACCGCCAAATGTCTCTCCCATACATCCCAACTCCTGGTTTTTTATACCTGCTAAGATAGCGTCGGTTTTCAAGGATTCAAGGATTCAAGGAGATTTTATTGTCATTCGCATCACATGGTACATGAGGTGGAACGAAATTAAGATCTCATGGTCCAGTTTACACCCAAGAGCTGTTATTAAAATAGATAAATATAAGCAAAATAAAAAAAAAAAAACCACAAAATAGAATAGAGCAAAATAGATAAAGCTAGACAAAATAGATAAGGTAAATACACAAGAGAGGGAGAGTAGGAGAGTAGGCAGTTAGCAGCAATATGAAGTCCAGAGTGCAAGTTTGCTATAGCAGCATGATATTGAATTAGAGCAGTAGATAAAGTGTCTAGATAAAGTGTCTCAGTGCGGTTTAAAGTGACAGTGTTTGTAACAGTAATTGTTCTTGTAAGTGTCAGTGCAGTGTGTTTAGTTGGAATTTAAGAGCCTTACAGCTTCTGGTATGAAGCTGTTTCTGAGTCTGGTTGTTTTGCACTTGATGCTCCGCAGCCTCCTGCCTGAGGGGAGCGGGACAAAAAGTGCGTGTGCTGGGTGGGTGGGATCCTTCCTGATGCAGGTAGCCCTTTTCCTGCATCTGGAGGTGTAAATGTCTGTGGTGCTGGGGAGGCTGACTCCAACAATCCTCTGTGCAGCCTTCACCACCCTCTGCAGAGCTTTCCTATCTGCAGCAGAGCAGCTTCCATGCCACACGTTGATGCTGGAGCACACAACGCTCTCCACCACACATCTGTAGAAGGAGGTGAGGACTGCCCTCCCGAGTCCAGCTCGTCTCAGCCTCCTGAGGAAGTAGAGCCGCTGATGTGCCTTCCTGCCGGAGTGGAAGTGTTGTTGCTCCAGGTGAGGTTCCTGCTCAGGTGCACACCCAAGTACCTGTAGCTGTCGACCACTTCCACCTCAGAACCTCCAATGTGCAGAGGGAGGTGGTCATTGTGGCCCCTTCTGAAGTCCACAATCATCTCCTTCGTCTTCTTTACGTTGATGCAGAGGTTGTTCTCTCTGCACCAACCCTCCAGGTGTTCCACCTCCTGCCTGTAGTTGGACTCATCCCTGTTTGTGATGCATCCAACCACTGCTGTGTCGTCCGCAAACTTCACAATATGACAGCCTGGATGGATAGGTGAGCAGTCATATGTAAGCAGTGTAAACAGGAGGGGGCTCAACACACAGCCCTGAGGGGAGCCAGTGCTGAGGATTATGGTGGGGGAGGAGATGTTGTGAATCCTCACAGACTGCGGCCTGTTGGTCAGGAAGTCTAGGACCCAGTTGCACATGGAAGAGCTCAGTCCAAGTGAGGAGAGTTTTGTTATCAGGGTCTGAGGAATCATGGTGTTGAAAGCAGATGTGAAGTCCACAAAGAGCATACAAACATAGGAATCCTTCTGCTCCAGGTGGGTGAGGGCAGTGTGGACCACAGAGGAGATGGCATCCTCTGTGGATCGATTCCTCCTGTACGCATACTGGTGTGGATCCACAGTGACGTTGATGGTGGCTTTGATGTGGGTCTGAACCAGTCTTTCAAAGCACTTTGTTACTATCGGTAACATCATATTTGATGTATGGCCCCTCTCAAGCCATATTTGGTATTTAACATACATTTTTTCCCAGAATGACCTTGGTCACCAAATCCCATATCTAGGCATTGTTTACATTCAGGGGGCCTCTTTCAAGCCAGATGACTCTTTTCCCAGGTCCACTGATACCCAATGGTCCTACTACTACTTCAGTCAGAGGCCCACAGAAGCAACTTCAGCCAGGATCTACACAGTATACTAACGAATATGATAGAAAATAATGTTACGACTATAGAATTAATAAGATCAAATTCACCACAAACGTCACCTAAATGATGAACTAACCTAACTTTGTTGTAAATAGACCACAATATAGAAATATGCACACATATGCAGTCGTGACTGGCATTTTTCTTTTTTTCTGAATTCATACAAACAGTTTCATTTTATAGTAAATTAGTTTAGGTTAGATTATGTTTATGAACAGAGGCCTACAGATCAATACAGTAAAGATAAACTTATTTGTGAACTTGCGTTTAAAGCAAGTTTTTATTCAACTTGTAACTAATTTACAAAGTAACCTTAAACTGAAACTTTGCTTGTTTGTAAAAGTGATTTCAGAGCCACTCGTTTCTCCCTGATGGAAACTGTTTACCTTCAGTTTTTTGTAAATAAATGGTTGCAACTGTAACAACTGGCATTTCTCTCTGGGATCAATAAAGTATTCTGATTCTGATTCTGATAATGTCCAATTTACCATCTTGGCCGTAAATATGCGTCAGTGTGTGCTGATGTACTAGTATAGACAAAAAATATAATATAAACAAATATGTAGCTTTACTTTCTCTGTTTGAAGCTTTAGCTCAACTATAGCTGCTTTTCTCACATCTCCAACAGGAAACTCTTCCAAAAAAGTAGAATTTCACTCAACATTTGACTTTTTGTGAGGCTGAAGTCGCTTCTAATTCACCAGCTTCTTTTACAAATTTTACCAATCCACCTTAAATGAATGTAACTGCTGCACCATTTAAGGTAGAACGGGAAAGTTTTAAAATGAACCTGGCGAATGAGACGCGACTTTAGCCTTGTGACTTTGTAGTGTTTGACAGTTTCTTGTTGGAGATTAAACGTATCAGGAAACTAGCTGGAGTCCTTATAAATGCAAATAAGTCAGCTCGTTTCCAAATTATTCATGCTCGTCTTAAATCTTTCTCTTTGCCTCTTCGTTAGCCGCTACTTGTCTGTGTTGCTATGCTGATCAGCAGTTTGTGAACCAACCTTCAGGGTTGAAGGGTGAATTAGCATTATTATGCCTTAACTCCAATGTTTAAGACCGTGTATTGATAAAGCTCTGTTAGAATGATCATCATGATTTTACCTCAAAGGAGGATTCTTTTATTTTTACCTAAAAATCTAATTCTGCTGTGGAGCCACAACAGGAGCCGCCTGCTGCTGACCCCTGACCTTGGCGGTACAGAGAAAGAAAGAAAAAAAGACCAGCAGATGGCAGCACCAGAGACGTCTTGACTGTAAAGATATCATCACAAAAACTGATCAAACCCTTTGCCTACAAAAGAACGACTGTGGTGTCTCACAGAAGAACTTCAATTCAATCAGGATCTGCTCTATGTTTACTAAATGTTGCACTTCTCTTCATTAGCCGTTTGTCAGAGGTAGCATGTAAACTGCTTAAAGATGTATTTGATGCCTCAACACCAACTCAATAAGCCTATAACTGTGACGAGTTACTTAAATAAGACCGTGACCAGCCTGGTTCTCCAAATTATCTTTCAGTAGATGGTTCTTTTCTGTCCACCTCTGCATTAGTGTTCATCAAGTGAAGGCTGATGCTGCATTGCTGTATTTCAAAGGAGAACTGTGACTATTAGAGCTAGGTCTTCAGTTTGGACCATAAATATCTAAACTATGATAATGCTAATTTTTGCTAGCCCCCATATGGAACTCTAGTAGTATGTTAGTGCTAAGCTAACATTAGTGCACATGAACATTATTTGTCCATTCTATATAAAAGGTGGACATTTCAAGCTTGTAAAACAGACATTGACCAGACCATCTACCAGAACCTGTATGTATCAGTTTTACAGCAATTTTTTCAGTAAATTGTCCTGACATGGAGCTGCTGCTGCTGCTGTTTTAAATATCTAACAAACTAAGCCAGACCTCTCTGGACTACAGCTCACATTCACAGTCAGTGACATATGTAGAACTCATAGAAGGACTACAGTGATGTTTTTGTTTCAATAAGTTGGTCACTTCCTAAATATGTTGCTAGTTAATGTGACGTGTAAGGCCTTCAGTCCAGCTCCTGAAGTCCTAACCAATGGGAGAGCTCACTTGGCTGCATCTACCCAGATACCACAGAGAAAACAATCCTGATTGGATCATTTTCCATTGTGGATTTCAAGAATTTAACCCTTTTGTTTCTAACAAATGTTGAAATAGGAGCATTACTATGACACTTTCAGTGTTAAAATAATACAATAAAAATGAGCAAACAGAGAGATTTTATTTTACAGAAATCATTAAAAGGAAAGAAAGACATCATTTAAAAAAGTGAAATTATTGACATTTAAGGAATATTAACTTAGAAATCTTAATAGAAATAAAGAACACAAAATGAAGCTTAACAGTAACTAATAACAAACAATATTCATAACATTACAATAAACTTTAAACAGTAACTTTTTTTTTTTTTTGCTTTTTGGTAGTTTAAGTAAAGGCCAACATCTCCTTCTCTCCATCATCCTGATGCCTCCTCCAAGTCTTTGAGTCTTTCAATCTATTTCCTCCTGATCTGGCCCTTTGGTGTCGTGCATGAACTGCACCTCCAGCTTCGGGAGCATAAAGAAGAGGCCGCCGCGGAGCTACAGGTCAAAGCATCAAAGAGGACAATGTACATTCACTGGAGGTAAAGGGATGCACTTTTAACCACACAAGGGTTAAGATGGAAACAGAGTCATTCAGAGTGGTTTGGTGTGAAATGATCACCACCACGGTAAAGAAATCTGAGCCATTTCACACCAAACCACTCTGAATCACTCTGTTTACATCTCAAACACTGAATTAGACAGAAAATTAGAAAAAAATGCCCCATAAAGGTCATCATTTTGACCTCACGTTACCCACTATACATAATAAATACTAATAATACAAACCGTTTTTACCCTGGATTTCCAGCCCCAGTTAACCTTCAATGTCAAGATCTGCATCTCAAACTCCTGGTGCTGATCTGTGACGTTGTCAGAAGAGGTCCTAATGGTTTTTACCTCCTCCTGCTCCTCCGGTGTCCTCATAGAGTCCAGCAGCAGCTCTAGAAGGAGAAAAACACAGTTCAACAACATTTCCATTCAGTTTATGCCCCTCTAGTCCAGGCTAGGCACTGGGCATGGAGACTTTAGGCTCATGTGTGGCTGTTCCACAGTGTCCCATTCTGTTGGTCAGTGCTTTTCTATGGAGATTATAGAAGCTAAGTGGAGGCAACTGAGCTCATGTGTCAGCAATGATTGCACATTAAAGGGGAATTCCACTGATATTTCACATCAAATGGCCGAATTATTCAGAACTTTAAAAAATACAGTGCAGTTCCCCTTTAATGTAGCTAAATGTATTCATTAGAAGGGTGTCTTCAAATTTTTAGACATATAGTCCATATAAACATTATTTCTCACCACTTTTCTCAGGGATGTAGACAGACGTCAGAGTGGTGGTGGTCTGTCCACTCAGATTCATTTCATTTCCCTCCCTGAGAGGCTTATTAGCAGAGCTGATAAATTTCTGGAGAGGCTCGATCAGGGAGACAGGATGAGAGATCACAGGGTGGACGACAGAAAGGGTCTCTACAACAGGAAGCAGCAGTGAAATGTCATGTAGTTGATTTTAATACACAATTACTGCTGATTTTGCTGAATTTAACATACTGGGAAAAATAATGAACTTTTACATGGACCACATTTTTTGTTTTTTCCCTAATATGTCAAATACAGTAAATAAACAGTAAACAGAGCATTAAACTGTGCAGAGCTGTGATCTCTGTAGAGGATGTGTTCACTTATTTTTACAACAACAACATGTAACATGTCCAGAGGTACCCAAACTTTTGCACACAACAGTAACTACACGTCAGATCTGTATTTGTGGTTCTGCTGCTGGTGGATGCTCGCTAGTCAGGTGTGTTACAGCCACAAAATCTTCAAATGTATCCACAGCAGATTTAATACAGCATGTATAACATACCGTTCAGCTCTGTGAGTCTCTCTGACCACGTCCTCTTCCTCATCATCTTCCTCTTCAGCATCATGACCTCACAGTCCTGTAGACGGACACTGACGCTGTGATTAAAGGGGACCTTTATGGTGTTTGTCTCCCTCTCGTTGAGTCTGGTCAGAGTGCTGTGAGGAGTTGTGTTGAGGAGCAGGTCTAGGAGGAGTAAAACCCAATTTAACCACATTTTCATTCACTGCAGTGGAGGTGACCATCAGTATTAGCGCTGTAATACTAAACACTGTTAATATGAACATGCAAACCTATAGAAATATAAATGTGAATGTATGACTGATTCATATTCGTCATTTCTCTATTTTACATTTGCACTGTTTCTTCAACCTCACCATTAATCTGCACTATGATTGGTCGAATGCTGTGAGTAGTTGCTCCACTGATGCTGCAAACTGGGCCAGAAAAACATTTACATTAAAGACAATTACTATACAGTACACTGCAAGAACAATCTAAGCAAGTGAAATGATCTTAAATCTACTTAAAAGATCAAATATTTCTCACTATGAGATTCTTGTGAGAAGACTCTGAGATTATTTAACATATTTCTGGACATTTTTCTACTTTGGAATCATTTTTTGTAGTGAAAGTTTTAAATGGACAGATAATTTTGCACAAAATCATTTGCGTTATTCCCCGAAACAGGTGCAATGATCAGCCAATGGAATAAGACACTGTCAATTAGTAACACTATAGCTAGAAACAATAACATCTCATAATATTCTTACAACAGTCTTGTAATGAGAAATATTAGATATATTGGCTTGATATGCCTAAATGATACCTTGACCAGTGAAATGATCTTATTTCTAGTTAATATATCTTATATCCTTAATATTTGTTGTAAGCTTATTATAAGAATAGTCGCTTTATTCCTTGTTTGAAATGATTTAGGTCAAATTATTTCACTACATTGGCGTATTAGTTTGTTTGTTTCAATCCTGTTTTTTAAAATAAGCAACATTAGCTGCGTCTATATTGTCTCACTCAACAAAGTCACTTATTACAAGAAAAAATGTTTAGAAACAAGTTGAATAATCTTATAATAAGCCTAAAACAGTCTCATGATGAGAAATATTAGATATGTTGGTTTGTGTACTTTCATACACAGCACTGTAATCTCCTGCTTTCTGCTTCACCTTGTTCCTCAACATGGTGGTCAGGCCTCTGAACGTCATGGACGATGTCACTCCAGCTCAGCTGCTCGTCTCTCTCTCTCAAGCGCATCAGCCAATTTCTCTCCATCACTGAAGCACAATCCAGATTAAATTCATCATCTAAACTCTCAGCAGTGATCTTATCAGCTCTGTTAGCTGTGCAGGTGGAGTGGTCAGTGGTGATGAGGGCGAGAGACACTTCTAATGAATAGAGAAAGTGAATAATGAATCAAAGGAACAATGAAAGTCAAGCGTGTGAGCTTCTTAATGTTGATAACAAGAGTGGAAAGCATCACAAACTGCTACCTTGCTCCTCTTTGAGCTTAGTCGCCCATTCGGTCTTAGTCTGTGTCCTGCTGTGGTCAGGCTGGGCTACAGCAGAGCTGTTAGAGTCACTGGATTCCTCCAGCTGCTGCTCCACGTTCTCATCAGAAGCAGTGAAGGTCCACTTCATAACTGCTTCCTGCAGCAGCTCTGATGTGAGAAAGAAAGTGGGTTAAAGACACTTTGTATGTTTACAATTACAGCCTGTAGCTCATCTGCTGAAAAGTTTATCCCCCCCCTCTAGACTGAAACAGTCCTTATGACCACATCGTGAGTGAGCGGAGCTAAACTGTTGTAAGCTGAAAAGGCAGATGTATGGAAATACAATCACAAAAACAATTAACTCAACATCAGTGAAACAGGTGTCTGTATGGACTGGAGACTAAACAGGACAAACACCTGCGTCAAACACCTTTATTTTGAAAAAGTGAGTAAAGCTCAGTTTACTATGATGTTTAAACAGTGGCTGAGTTCTCTTCATTCTCTCTCAGGTTACCTTCAAGCAGCTGCTGAATCAGCTCAGCTTCAGCAGACGCAGCATTGCTGGATTCCTCACAAACTGGAAGACCTGAAACGATGAAATTAGTAGTGTCATTGGTCGTTTATCTGCTTTAAAGTATCAATTATGAACTCTTATTTTATCATGCATTCCTGGCTGAACCTACTGAGCAGATCTGCTGCCACACAGTCCTTCTCCTCCTCCTCCTTCAGCAACATCTCCTCCTCTGTTCTTTTTATAATGTTCTCCAGCTCTGCCTTCTGCTCCTCCACCACAGCTGGGCTCTCCACACTGACCTCCTCCTCCACAGCTGTGCTCTCCACACTAACCCCCTTCAGGACCTCAGCATCCTCCATAACCTTCCTCTCCTCCTCGATATCCAACACCTGCTGCTTCTCTTCTTTCTTCTTCTCCATGATCATCACCACCACAATTCTGATCTTTTTCTTGCTCTTCTTCTCAGACTTCAGCTCCTCCATGACCTTCTGCAGCTGGATCTTCTCCTCCTCCACCACAGCTGTCTCCACATTGAGCTCCTCCAGCAGGATCTCTTTATTCTTCTTCTCATTGTCCTCAATTTTCACCTCCTCCTCTACATCCTGCTCCTCCTGCTTCTCCTCTTCCTTCATCTGTTTATGTTAGAATTGATGTTCAGATTATTTTACTGTATTTAAAGCTGACTGACTGCTCAGTGCTGATTTCCACACCTGCTGAACACTGAAAAACCACAATGACCAGTTTCAAAAAAGAGACTTAATCTTGTTTTACTTAGTTTAGGACTTTATTAGCTGTTCTGTTTGTGTTTTTACATTTTCATATATAACAGATTAAAATTATGAATAATTTCATTTTTATTTCTTGTTATCCTTTTTAAATGTTCTTGTTTATTTGTATTTCTTTCTTTACTTTTTTCTTCAGAATCTCTGTACATCTTCACTCTCATAAATGAAGAATTTACATTCACACCAAATCTTGAATTATTCATAGCAAATACTAAATAATTTAATGTAGTTTATAACCAAATCAGAGTAGTTATTGAGTAATTAAAAGGAAATATTGAGTAATTAATAGTACTTAATGAATAATTCATGTTATAAAACGGATGGTTTTGGTCCTAAAATCTGATTGGCTGAGCCGTGTTCGTAGCCGTTGTAAAATCATGGGGATGTGCACAGCTATGACCGCCTCACAGCAACTGAACTCTGTATTACTGCACCACGATATGAAAAAACCCTTGTGCTGTTAATGGAATAATCTCTGACTGTAATGCTGCTCACATGCACCACCGAGTTATCGACCTGTATTTTGTTTAAATTGAGCATCTGGGAACTTATGATCTTAACTAGAACTAGGCTGGTCAGCTAGACTCGCTCTGATGATTTGGTGACCAAAATGTATTTAATATTAATAATAATGTAATTTATTATTTATTTTTTTATTGTATTTTTTTGTTGATGCCATTTTATAAAAGCAATAAGCCACTCGATGCTGTGCGTTACTGCGTTTTATATTACAGTAAAGGAAGTTTAGAGCTCAACACAATGATACAATCACAGTAACGCACAGCCTCTCGGGGCTTATTGCTTTAGTAGATACTGAATAGTTCACAGTAGATACTGACTAATTCATAGTTAACACTGAATAATTCATAATTGATACTGAACTCTCCTCAGCTCTCACCTCCTCAGAATCATGCACCTCCTGTTGCTCTTCACCTTTCATCTCCATTATTACCTCCTCCTCCTCCTTTAACATTTGATTCTCCTCCTCAACAACAGTCTCTGTCTCCTTCACGCCTCCCTCCTTCTGCACCACCACCAGCTTCTCAACCTGCTCCTCCTCATATCCTCTCTCCTTCTTCTTCCTCCTCCTCCATTTCTTTTCACGTCCTGCTTTATTCAGCTGACGTGTTTCGTTTGGTTCGTCTTCGTCCACTTGCGGCCAAAAGCAGCAGAACAGCATTTTGTCTGCAGTTTGTGTCGATGTCCAGCAGCCAAATGACAACAGTCTGAGTTCCTCTCAGTGCTAAAGTTCTAAAATGTGTCTGTGACATCACTCATTTAAAGTGTTCTCACAAACAAGCTTCTTTGAAAGACATTAGTTACTGTTGCCACATATTGAACGTCATGGAATTCTAAGTTGCTCTTATTGGAGTATATGGACAATAAACACTGAGGAACCCTCACTGTATACATACATACAAATAGCTGTTCAAATGACATGTTCTGTTGATTTTCTAAGAGATAAAAAGTTCAGGTGTCCAGTCAAGTGGTCTTTATTTTTATTTATCTGTATAATTTGTATAAATTGGAGTGAAATGTGGTCCTTTAGGCAACAATCACACAACAGCAGCACATTATACCGAACCACACGGAGTGAAGAGACACAACAGAATGAAACAAGTCCAGAATATACAATAAATACACAAGACAGTAAATATCAAATGACAACACAACATGTGTAAATGAGAGTTAGATACACTCTTAAAAAGATGGTTCTTCAAGATTTCTTTAGTAAAATTTATTTTATTGTTAGAAGTCATTGACATGGATCAGCAATAGTAGACTTTTGCTGCTATATGGAACAAATTTTTCAAAATTGCATGACAGAGGAAACAGTGATTCAGAGTGGTTTGGTGTAAAGTTATAGACTCATTTTATTTCCTATTCAAAACCACCAGTAAACCTGCATGTGTTTCTGAGTTTTTCATGTAATGATGATGTTGGTAAAATAGTGGCGGATCTGAAAAATTATGGTTTGTTTTTGGAGTAATATGCCTTACAAGACCCTGCATGAACCATAAATAGCTTTTTAAAAATATGTTTTGGGCTGAAATCTTATCGCAAAACAATTAAAACAGTGTCTCGGACATCAGGCATTGTATTCATAATCATTTCATGTAGTAATTTTCTGTGGGGGAGCTTTTTGAGGTGGATGTCTGGTTCCTATCACCACCACTGTGAACAATTCTGACAGTAGAACAGAGCATTTCATACTACACCACTGACCAGACTGACTCTGTTTACATTTTAACCATTTGAGAAAAGATGAATTCAGTCACGCCTCCGTTAAATGGCACAAGAGAACCCCTCCAGCAGAAACTGTGAGATCAAGTTGACGAGTGATTGTTATTAATGGTGTCACAGTGCAAGGTTGGTCCAGATATTCAGCAGTAAGGTTGGGGAACTATAATGCCAAAAACAGTAGCTGCAAGTGAGAAGTGCTCACTTTGAAAAAGGCATGTGGCTCCAAAATAAACATCTGTATTAATGCATTCTGAGCTACAAAAAATGGCTCATCCGTTGGCCCGTGTTGCTCTTTACAGGGCAGAACTCTGGTCCTCATTCTCCAATATCTTCCTACATTTTTTTGTAAATGTGTTCTTGATTAAGGTCCTAAGAAAAAGTCTACATCAGATTCATGATGTGTTCTTAAACCACAGAACTGTTCTCACATTTGTGTTCTTAACTGTGCGTATATTCTGTTCTAACCTAAGAACAAATCCCAAATAAGAAACACTGGTTAATGTCAGAATCATCTGGAAACTGCGTGTGTTTTAAGAAGAAACTTTATCTCACAGTTGGTCAATGAGGCCCAATGCAAGTGATGCACTGAATTAAAAAGCATATTCAACTGAGGACAGTATGACTGAGACACTGCCCAAGTATCGTTTGACTGTAGTTTGTTTTGGAATTATTTAACGTCTCGGGATGGTGAATTTGCACATAAAAACATTTATTCCTGAGGAAATGTCAGTGTGATGGTGTCTTTGAAGGCTATTTTGGGCTGAAGACTGGCGGCTGGTTCGGTGCTTTTTGAATTCTTGTGCTTGAGGCCGATTGCTGTTGCTGTAAAAGTCAAAAATATAAGCTGCACATTAGATGTCATTCCTAGGATGAAAAGTATTCATGTCATACTGATGGCAGGTTTAATAACAGCTTTAATAGCTTTCCTAATCTTCATCACTCAGTAACCAGAAGTTAGCTGGAGCATTGCTGTTGATTCTTACTGGCCACAGATTGTCTGGCCTGTTCATTTTCTTTGATCTGTTGGATGGACAAAATGACAATAATTAGCCAACTCAAACATTTTTGACAAATATATGAATTAATTTTACAGGCCACTGTAAAAAATGGCTCATCAGATTAACCTAAACATGACTACATGGGTTAACAAGTAACTGAACTAGTTTTATTTAACTTTAACAAATTACACTGATTGAAAGAAATGCTTATTCAAAGCCCTTATGTTGAGTAAAAGTAGTTCATTTTCTCATAACCAGATGAAGGACTTTTTTTAGGCTGACCTGACGATCCATTTTTTACAGCGTACAGAAAAATCACAGGGTTGAACTAACTTACAGCTGAATCTCCTCTTGCAGAGACTAACAGGGGGCCGAAGCTTCTGTCTCCTGGTTTACTGCATCACTGTGGGCTGAATTACTGGACGTAGAAATTAGACACATGAAACATTTCCTGTGTTGTAGAAAAGTCAGGCAAGAGTGTAGAATGTATGCAATATGTATAATATGTGTAATATTACATATTAATGTAATTTATGTATTTTTGGACTTTTTTTCTTCAGAGACCTCAATTGTTTCAACCATTTGTTCGTTCTGGATATAATAATGTAAATCAGTGTTTATGCTCTGTGCTAGAAAAGCTCTTTGTTATTATTTATTTATATTTCAGGAGCCATCATGCAGAAGTCCAGGTAGTTCCAAGAGTTCAGAAACTTCTTCATGCAACTGTATGTGCGGCAAACTCAGAAGACTGGGAAGAAGAACATTTTTGCCTCTTATTACGTTGGTGATAAATATATATATTCAGTATACTGGATGCTGAATTTTATATGTGTCGCTGTAAAAAACTACCAACAATAACTGTTTTGGTCTTTCAAGACTCGTTATTAAAGGCTAATCATTCCTTATCAGTTTTCTCCCAACTGCAGTGTCCATAGCACCCTCAGCTTACCAGTTGCATTTGTGTCTGATTAATCTCACACAGTTGGATGTTAAAGTTTTGCACTACCTCTAAGCAACTACCTAAAAGATCGCATGCTATATTTAACTCAGTAACCCAAGAGAACGTGTCATATTTCACAAGTTTATTTAATCATTTTATGAGCAAACCATGACATAATAGTAACCTGACCTGCCAACAGGCTATAGCTATCTAACAGGCTAACTAAGCACTTTTGGAAATATTCAGTTACAGAGTTTAAGTTTAAATTTAATGAAGTCTAGAACATTGTTTGATAAAAAATGCTTTGAACTTTTATTCAATCACTGAAGTTAATTTATCAGGAAATGCAGGTTTTACTGTAAAAAAGACATGTATAAAAACTCATTGTGACATCTTAATTCAACTTTACTTCCATCCATTTTCTAAGCCACTTCACCCTCAGGGTCGCAGGGGGGTGCTGGAGCCTATCCCAGCGGTCATCGGGTGGAAGGCAGGATACACCCTGGACAGGTCACCAGTCCATCGTAGGGCAGACAGACATAATCATTCACACACTCACACCTAGGGGCAATGTAGCATATCTTTTGACTGTGGGAGGAAACCGGAGAACCCGGACGAAACCCACACAGACATGGGGGAGAACATGCAAACTCCACACAGAGAGGACCCCGGTCACCCAGGCCCTCCTCACTGTGAGGCGACAGCGCTTCCCACCACGCCACTGTGCCGCCTTCAACTTTACTTATAGGAATTATATATTAACATGTAAAATGGTACTGATGCAACTCTTTTTCATTATGATAATGTATCATAAATACTGTAATAATTGTGACCCAAATGAAATTTAATTACAATTAAAAATGAAATAGTTATGCTAACATTAATATGGCAAACCGTTTCATATTTTATATTTCATGTTTTTTTGATCTTAGGAGTTAAGTAAGTGATCTGGACTGAGGAGGGTAAGTGAGATCATTTCTAAAGTCTACCAACAGATGGCGCTGCTGAACGAGCTCCGCGCTGCTGTCGTTCCGCCGCCGTCCCTGCAGGCGGGCACTGAGGATCCTGAGCGCTTCTGCTGCTCAGAGCAATAAACACGGCGGTGCGTATGGACGAGCAGCCAGCCTTTCCCTGAATAACTGTCACAAATAAAACCACACAGTATTCTCGCCTCACGCTATTCTGGCCTGATGAAGGAGCTTCGCCCTGACTGATCTGGGGAGATGGGAATACTAAGCATAACAGACCAGGTAATTCGGAGAAAGCGCGAATTTGACATTTGCGCCGCATTTTCTGCTCCTCTGCTTTCTTTATCCCAGCTTGTCAAACGGGGCGGGTTTGGTGGTTAGCTAGCTCGGTTAGCACAGCTAGCCAGTGGCCTGCAACGGGACATCACTTGGTTTTTTTTTTTTACCCCCGAGCACTTATTTTTTTCATACGTTAGACATTTTGCCTATGAGCAGATTAAACGCTGGTGTATATGATCCCATGTTTGTGTTAAAATATTGCTGCATTCATAAGAAGCTGGCAATTTGGCGTTGGCTAGCGTTACCTGTCTAAACAATTACATCAGCGAGCACAGTAGCGTTAGTACTATACTAGCTGTTAGCTAGCTGGCTCTATCAGACATTTAAGCTGTCCAGCTCGCATCCTGATAGCACTAAAATAGACGGAATTAACTTACGTCTTTGTTTTAGTTCTTGCTGTGTTAAAGCTTAATTAGCTAGCTGTAGACATTTTCCAAGGCTTCGCCTAAAATTAGCAGCTACACGTAACAACTGGGCTAACATTAGCTAGCTTAGCATAGAGGAGCCTGGCGTATTTGCAGCCTGGCAAATTTACGTGTACGTTATTTAGTTAGCTAGCTGGATATTTCTACGTCTTTGGATGCCGTAGGACACTGTGTGAGTTACTTCTGCTTTTGGTTGCAGTTCTACTCCGTTTTGTTAGAAATTGGTATCTTATTCGACACATTCTCATTGGAATTTTCCGCTCCACCTTAAATGGCGCAGCGCTTGTACAGACGCTTGGAATGTAACTGCTGCACAATTTAAGCCATTTAAGGTGGGACGGAAAAGTCCAGGAAGAAGTCAGGTTCGGCTTCGTGCTTGGTACCTAATTTTGCTAACGTTAGTATTTTTTTTTATCTGTAAGTAATGGAGAAACATTTTTCATCTCCACTTAATATCTAAACAGGAGTAAGTTGTCCAGAACAAATAAATTCTGGTCTGTGCTTGCTGAGAATGTTGGTGTGTGCCTCTGCTTTAAACTGCTGGACATGCACTTAATAACACTTAAACTGTGTTGCACATAACTACTGTCTGTGCCATAAATCCTCTGAATAAGAACCTCTCCCACTTTCCTCTACTGTAGTCAGTGCAGATATGCACTTTAACTTGTTGCAATGTACATATCTGATAAATGTGTTTACAATCATAATTTATATTTACTGTTTCATTCTCTACATACTGTCTATATGTACCTCAGCACTCCAGAACTATACTGTATTGTCTGTGTGCTCCCATTGCATGTCCTTTTTCTTGCAGTTTGTTTTTGTGCTGTCTGTTTTATGTTTACATATAGCACATCTTTTTCTATATTCACTTCATCTGATTTTACACCTGGTTCTTGGTAGATAAAGAATCTGATTCTGGTTAATGGAAAAGCACATGGCTGGCATATTTGTCAGACAAGTAGGTAATTTGGCATGGAAGCAGCCATGTGGATATACTAAATATAAGATACTAATGTGTCTCGGAAGGGCATGGAAAAACTGTTTTATTGTGTTTTTAGTGATAGTTGTATCGCAGCGATAAGTAAATCCTGACATCCGTTTGACACTGGCCAGATTAAAGGAAGGGAAAGGGAAATTCCACCACGTGCCTAAATGTCTAATTCCATGAAAATTACATGTTCAGACCCACCAGTGGACCTACACTGTCTCCTGAGTTTTTCTGTGTTACATAGATGATGGTAAAATAGTGGTAAATCTGCAGGAATAAGTTTTCTTTGGGGACTGTTTTGCCTCGCATTGCTCTGCATGTATCCCTCCACCATGATTGGGTAAAACTACATCTAAGGCCAAAATCTTATCACAAATGTTTCATAAAACAATGTCTCAGACAACAGTGTACAGTTGTGTACAGTGTTCTGACTCTGTTCACAACAGTTTCTGTAGAACAGAGAATTTCACATCAGACCACTCTGAATGACTTTATTTCTTGGCCATTTAATTCTGCAGAAATTTTGAAAAATTGGTGCAATTCCGCTTTAATTATACAGTTTTATGGCAGCAATAAGTAAATTCTGAAGTCCCTTTGAGACTGGCCATCTTAAAGGGAAATTCTTCCTTTTTCATAAATGCTGAGATGTAGACAGTCATTCAGAGTGGTTTTATGTAAAATGGTTAATGGTAGAGACCAGATTTCTTTACAGTGGTGGTGATAGGAACCAGGGGTCGCCATGACTACAACACAAAAATAGCAATTTAATTTGCTATCTAAAACTTCCAGTGAACCTACATGTGTTTTCTTCCAAGAGTCTTATTTGCAGTGGTGGTGGTGATGGATGGGGGGGGGGGGGGGGGGGGGCTATTGGTAAATCTATAAAATGTGTTTTCTTTGGGTACTACTTTGTCTTACAAATGTCCAAAATCTTTTCAAAAGCTATTGTTAAATAGTGTCTCAGACATCTGCCAGCATATTCATAAGTATTTCACTTTCTGTGAAGGAGCTTTTAGAGGATTTAATATGTTTGTCTAGTAACCTATAGACATAGAAAGTTTGTGCAATTCTTCTTTACTGCAAATTGTACTGCCTGCAGTAAATTACCTGAACCACAGCACAGCAGCTGTTCTTTATTCAGCCAACCTGCATATATATAGTATTTAGTGTTTTTTTAGCAGTTAAGTTTTATTTTCGCATGTTTGGATTCTTTCTTCAGTAACTTGTAAACAGTGGACTAAAAAGAAGTTAACACATAAATGATCATTAGCAGCCAAGGCAGTCAGCTTCCATTTAGCTTGTGTCTGAAATTAGTGTGGAACACGTTAATTTCTGTGTACTGTTGGAATCGAAAACTAAGTGTAGGCAGTAGTTCATGTGAGATCACCCTCATAATCATGAGAGACATAATCTCTCATTGGTAAAGTAAAAATGTAAAATTTCCATCCACATTCATGATGTATTCAATGGCATCAAACATGCCACAGTCTACATGGGTGTCTCTTTCATTGCTTTTGTCCATGATACATTTTTACAACCTCCTCCACCGTTGCCATGTTTGTTGTTGTCACAATCGTTTCTCAGTGCTTACCCCTGTATTTAAATTTAAGGATATTCTTGTTAAAGTCACTTAAATGTTGTCCCAGGAGTGATGCAGCTGGACCCCCTACAGAGGACTGGTTTCTGAACTTGCCACCTTTTTCACCACTTATGAGTTTTAATGTCTGTACATGTTACAATCTTATCAGCCAACTCAAAAAACATAAAGATGTGTTGAATGTTCTGTGGTGATAACAACAGAATTTTACTTTACCTGCTACCTATTAGCTTGATAGCTAATCCTTCAGTTCCTGAACATGAACAGGCCGTGGCACCTACCAAATTCATAGAAAACGTGACTTAATGGGCCATAAATAAATCAAATGACGACTTTGTGAACACAGAACAGTGCTTTTGTTCCACTGCCACTCTAAACAAATGGCAAGCCTTTTTTTTTTTTTTTTTTTTTTTTTTTTTTTTTTTTTTTTTTTTTTTTTTTTTTTTTTTTTTTTTTGGTGTAAACTCGGTGTGCACACTGTCGCTCAGACATGAGTGAGAACCACCACCTTAAACAATACAGTGGCATACAAACATCTCAGGCTCTTTATGCTACTAATTAAATGTTCAAAGGGTAAAATCTTTTTTTATCGTTTCATACAGTAGGATTTATAGTGGTACCTCACAATAAAAAACACTTATTCTGTTATAAGGATAAACAGATTGTTCAATACTGTTGAATGATAACACCAGATAATGTGTTGAATTAAAGGCATGTGTGAGCAATGATAGTAATATTTCAGAATCATAAACATCAGATTCCTTCAGTTTTCACCACCTTCAGACCGATTTTGATATTTGAAGATTAAAAAATCGGATATATCCAAAATATATGCCAATATAATTTTTTTAAAGAAATGCGTAACATTAAACAAAGATTTTTTCTAACATTTATTTTGTGTAATTATTTAAAAAGCCTCACCATGATAACATAATGCAGTTTAACTTAGGGATTTCACGCTGTCACTTTATCATTTAAAGAATTTAATGATTAACTGGATTACATGCAGGGGCATCTAAACATGGCATGTTATTCATAACTATACTGGCCCTCACAGCATATCAGTGCGCTCTGTACTCTTGACAAAATAATGCAATTGCAATACACACACTAACCATTTCAAAGAGAAGGTAGATAACTTTGTCTACCAAGCCTTGTTAGATATTTGATTAGATACTGGATAAGTGGGTTTTCTGTTCACAGTTTCTTGTTTGTTCTTGTTACTACTGGTTAATTACTGGTGTAACTGCCACACTGTTTATGATGGAACGGAAAAATTCAAGCAAGAAGCTGGCCAATAAGAAGCTGTCTTCAGCTTCGACATGTAAGCTGAATAAGTTAAACACTGTAGTTTAACCACTCAATAACGTTAGTTGTTTTTCACTGATAAACATCCACAAATCTAGCAAGTGTTAGAACCTAATTTAGCAATGAACAACATTTTAAGCTGCTGTAAGCAATGTTGCCAGAAAACTTTTCAAAGTGACGAGCTAGGGAGAAAAGATTGGACCGTTGGTTGTTTACTCGCTAGAACTGACAGACTGTTTTATAAATAAATCTACAGTCAAGTTTGTCTGCTGCTTGGCCACAACACTCAACACCCAATTATTAGGTACACATGTTCAATTGCTTGTTAACTCAAACAGCTAATCAGCCAATCACATGGCTGCAACTCATTTTGCATTGCATTTACATGCATTTAGGCATGTAGACCAGGTCAAGACAACTTGCTGAAGTGCAGACCGAGCAACAGAATGGGGAAGAAAGGTGACTTAAGTGACTTTGAACGTGGCATGGTTGTTGGTGCCAGATGGGCTGGTCTGAGTATTTCAGAAACTGCTGATCTGCTGGGATTTTCAGTCACAGTTTTATGTAAAGTATTACACTTTTGTTTCACGTTACTTCAACAAACGCCGGCATGGCTGACATGAATTTTGCCAGGCTTCTTTAGGTTAAGAAGAGAAGTGATGGGGACATTTCTTGTATTAATTAAGTATTTCATGTGACAAATATGAACTTTCTGTAGCACTACTCTGTTGCTCTGAGCTGGACAAAATGGACAAAAAAGTTATCAGTCTTTTGTATCATATCTATTTCCAGTATGTACAGGAACATTTAGCTTTGCACAAAATTAAAGACATTGTGTTGTTTCTGGTCAGTTGTTTAAACTTATATACAACATGAATATTTTCTCTTTCAGACACCCCTGGTCCAGGCAATATTCAGCCGAAATGCAGAAGAGGTGAAGTTTTTATTGCACAAGAAAGATGACGTTAATGCACTGGTAGGTGATCACACAGTCAGCTCAGTTATTGTGAAGTGCATTTAAAAAGTGAAATATGTACTGGGAGTGGAGCACAATCAAAAACATATTCCCATTATGAAATATCAATCATCAATGGAACCAGACTTTTCCATTTTATGGCGTTTCTTTTGGTCCATTTATCATGAAATATCAACACAATGTAAAGACCAACCGGCATGTTCAAATCATGTCAGAAAACATGACAACTCCATAATAGTTGGGACAGTCTGTGAAATTAAAAAAAAAACAAAACAAAACAAAGCAGTAATTACTAAATTCAGTTTGACTTGTATTAGATTGAGAAGAGGTCAGTATTTAAGAATTCAGTAAAGTATTTGCACAGCTTCTATGTCTGTTATCATAAAGACTTGTTCATTAAGTTTTTTGTTTGTTTCTCTGATTTTAATGTCAATAGCTCTTAAAAGCAACTGCACAGGCTGTCACTGAAGATAGTCTGAAGAGGCACGCATATAAAAATTAATGTACAAAAGCCAGGCCGATTATATGACACTGAGTAAAGACAGCAATATGATGATAAATAGCCATGATAACTTCATTGAACCACTAATTTAATACAGCTTTAATGGTTTCTCAAAATTTCACAAAATTAGCTATTAAAAATGAAAAACTTTGGACTCAATTTGCTGATACCTGCAGAGATTCTGATAATGCATGTTTAATTTTTCTCCAGTCAGCAACAGAGCTTTTATTGGAAGTATTTCTGAAGGCTTACCTTTTGGCTTTTTCAGTGTTGTGGAATCGTTGAAATGCTTTGCACACCATACTTTTGTTTATTTAAACCTATTTTTATTTTGTGGCCTTAAGAAACACTCTTTTAGTTGTCCAAATAATCAGTCAGTTACTTGATTACTGTTGCAGTCAGTTGTGACGGTCTTGCTGCTGTCTGATTCTCAAACGTTAAAGGACAAATTTTTAATATTAATATTGCACAAATGTTTAGATAAGATGCAAAGGGTCACAGAAAATGTTAACCGATGTCTGTTTTTGTTGAAGGACCAAGAACGCCGTACCCCTTTGCATGCTGCTGCTTGTTTGGGTGATGTCCGCATCATGGACCTCCTCATCAAATCAGGTACAATCAGAATGTCACTTTATCTGTATTTCACAGCCAGTGTGTGTTTCTTGTCAGTAAAATGTAATATCAAAGGGGTAAAAATCTCTTTGTAAATTAAAAAAAAAAAAAAGTACAAATGAAGTAGACCACCCAACATTCAACCAGTCAGGACAAGGAGGTGCATCAGCTTTCCTGTTGCTGTTACATTTACCCGTGTCTCTGAGAATACCTAAAATTTTTGGCCACCAAAAATGTATTGAAAAGTCGTTTGTGAAATCTTAGTTTAACATTTCATTGTAGTTCTGTTTATTTCTGTTAGATTTTTTTTGGCTGTTTTGAAAGATTACAGGGCTACAGTGTCAAACTAAGAATGTACAGAAAGGAAAAGGTACTTTTCCAGGTAAAAAGGTTACAAATACAAATTGGAGATGGAAACAAAAACTTTCCATTTCTATTATGTCAAATATATTTTTTCGATTAATGAAATCAATTAATGAAAACTTTGCTGACAAAGTTTAGACAGTTGAAACCAGCTGCTGGGGAGCCAAAATCACATTTTTTAATGTATTTTTTTTTTACTCACATGGAGTTTGCACAAAACGCAGGTGGAAGCAGCTACTGTTCAGGCTGAATATCAAGAAAAGGAATGACACATAAAAACTTCTCTGTTACAGGTTTAATACCGTGATACCCTGCTCGATACACAGAACAGCAACAGAAGCAGAAAGGAAACGATCTGTAGATTTATGGAAATGTTAAAATAATTTACAAATGACAGCCAAAGTGCAGAACTGAAAACAATGTAATTCTTTATCTTGGTTGACTGATCTCTTTTGTGTAAATATAAATAGCCTTTATTATTATGTAATCATAGTTATATAGTAATTTTTTCTTAGATCATTTTGGGGGGTTTTTTGGTCCAGTGTATTGTGAAATGTGGTGTCAGCCAAGGATTTTCATTTCAGTGCATCTATAGTGACTCTTGTTTTATTAGGTGCTAGTGTTAATGCTAAGGACCAAGGGTGGCTGACCCCGCTGCATCGGGCAGCTGCCTCGAGGAATGAAGTAAGGCTTTTTTTTCTTTTCTCTATTTATTATTATTTCATACAGTGTTCCATCATCTCATGTTCTGAATCCTCTTATTTTACATTTTCAGAAGGCAGTAGGGTTGCTGCTAAGACAAGGCGCTGAGGTCAGTGCGCGGGACAGGCTCTGGCAGACGCCGCTGCATGTGGCTGCTGCTAATCGAGCCATAAGATGTGCCGAGGCTCTCCTGCCTCTGCTGAGCAGTCTCAATGTTGCAGACCGGAATGGTAGAACAGCCTTGCACCATGCAGCCTACAGTGGACACACAGAGGTAACACTACATTATTTCTTAAGCCCTTGGGCTCAACTTGACTTGACTCGGCTTGGCTCAACTCAACTTGCTTTTGGTACCAGCTGCTTCATTTTCCAGCATAGGAATGCCTAATGAAACTCCCGAGACGAGAAGGATACCAGTTTGGTTCAGAAGAGCCTGATGGCAGCAAAACCAGACTGCCGAAAAAAGAGTTTGTGAAAAACTACATCTAAGTTTAGATGGCCTGATGATTCTGGTTACGTGAAAAGGGCGATGCAAGAGGCCATGCTAACCTGATAACTAACGTTAGCATATGGCTTTATTGATTCTCTCTGACTAATCAGTAGTGTGTAGCATTTTTGTACCTTTTGGTAATGGCTCAGCTCACTTGGGACCTTGATGGAAGTGAAACCAAAAAAGTAATGGGTACCAGGTACCAACTTTTGCCTTATGGAAAACCAAAAAAAGGCAAGTCAAGTTGAGTTGAGCTGGTGCTTGCTTAGCTTTTTTGATTGGACTTGTTTTCTTTTTTTTTTTAATTCTGTACAGAACTACAGATCTTAATCAAATAGAAAACAAAGACCACCATTATTTTACAGACATAACCTGTGCCAGAAAGTGCAGGAAAACAATAATAATAAAAGCGTGTGTGTAAGCATGTGCATGCATGTGTCTAGTCTAATGTATTTTTTCTTTTGCTTTACCTAATAATTTTCTTGTGGCTTAACCTTTGTAAAAATGAAACGGTTCAGTAAAGGTTGAGGTTGTAGTACATTTTCATGTATAATTTGGCCACAAATCTGTAATGAATCTGGTTATAAAGAACTGGGTTGCAAATGTCACTTAAATGTGTAGGAGAATTCAGTATATTGCTGAACACCAACTATACCATATTTATATTTAATAACACTCACATTATTATTATTATTATTATTATTATTATTATTATTATTATTGTTATTATTATTATTATTATTATTATTATCATTATTGAATTTTGAATTTACATGTCATCTGCTCTTTGGTGTCAATTAATTTGTTAGTTAACAAGAGATCATATCTGTGTACAAGTTATAATTTAGATCAAATCTGATGTTTGCTGCTGATTTTATTCCATGATTTAATGACTAAAGGAGGAGACTTGGCTCCCTGTTTTTTTGGAAATTGGTACAATTAATACAAACCAAAAATCATGCACGTCTGCATCACTTGTTCACTTTCTCTTTGTGCAATATCTGTTTTTTTTCCATTCCAGATGGTGACCTTGCTCCTGAACAAAGGGGCCCACCTGAGTGCCAGTGACAAAAAGGACCGGCAGGCTATCCACTGGGCCGCTTACCTTGGTAAAACAAATTCTTATCTTTTCATTCAATTTATCTTGTGTGACTCATTTCTTAGTGGAACAGCCGAATCTCTGAGCTAGAGTTTGGTATATGTGTCCAAACCTAGAAGGATTAATAATAAACTCATGTGTTTGGAGCAGAAATCTGTTGATTCTGGGTGACACCGATTGTGAATTCTTGTTATTGGTCAGTATAATTTTCCCCTCCTGCTGGTGCTTGGAAATGTAATCAAAAACCAGAAGATTCATTATGTTTTGATGGAAGATCAAACAAGAATATTTTAAATGATACGATGTGATCAATTGTGCCTGAACTAGTTTGTGTGTTGAGAAGAGGGATGTCATGAAGGTCAGCAAATGGACAGTCTTGGTCAGCACAGGATGGACAGTCTTGGTCAGCAAAGAGCTGCATACACATTTTCTGACCCTGACCCTAACTGACCCTATTGCCTGGTTGTGCTTGTTCTTGATGTGTGTGTATAACCTTCCCGTCACTGTGTTTATGGGCCGTTTTTAATCCATGCGTAGGCAGTTTTATGCTTTTCTTGGATGAAGGCAATAATTTTAGTGTTATATGGTTGAGGGAGTTTGGTTTTTGTTTGTCCTACAGTTTGCCAAAATTTTCCAGTCTGTAGCTTTTAGCCAGTTAGTCACCTCACCTCATAAAGGTCTGCAGTTAAATAAGTTACACAGTGTGCTGCTGGACACAATCTATATCGAGTATGGACTTTTTGCATATGTGTTTTTGACAGTGACAAAAGAGAATGTACTGTTTCATGACTACAAAGCACACCACAGTGTATACTAGAACAGCACATTAATGTCAGTTAATTTCACAGGCAACTTTGTCTTTCATCAGTTTAGTCTTTAATGTGTGATCACACTTGTTAAAGTCTGAAAAGTGCTTGATTTCCGGTATATTCATCAAATCTATTATCAGTGTAATCATATGTAAGTGAGATGCATGTAAATGAGCTCTGTTCTGATTGGCTGCCCTCATGCCCTCATTCAAAAACACTTCAGCGTGAATGGACGGTGTTAAACTGCTGTAGGCTGAGTAGGTGGATATTTGAAAGTGAGTTAAAACAGTGAAATTAAAACAGACTGTTCTGCAGTTTTATGTCCATATATGAACTGTATGGACTGGAGAGTGAAAGGGACATTTTGTTTACATACTACATTTAAAAAAATGTCTTTCATTTCAAAAGAGCGAGGCAAATTTGATTTTCGATGGATGGATGGATGGATGGATGGATGGATGGACTCTTTAAGACTGATATCTTCTGAATGGCTCTCCGGTATCATGCCTTGTTCAAAAAGCAATCAAGCCTGAAACACTCCTAATAACTTCAGTGTGAACTGCTGTTGGCTCAGGATGTACAACAGTGCAGGATTTTGTGGTGTCACAGCTAGCTCAAAATGAGCTGTTTTCACAGATTCATTTGCATACACCGATTCTGTGGACTGAGAAGTGAATGGTAGATTTTGAAACACATTTTCCTTTGTGTACTGAGTTATGCCTTTGTTTTCTGCCTAATCAGGGCATTTGGAGATCGTGAAGCTCCTGGTGTCTCGGAATGCCGATGTGGCATGTAGGGATAAGCGGGGTTACACCCCACTGCATGTAGCTGCTATTAATGGGCACATTGATGTGGTCAAGTACCTTCTTCGACTGGGAGCTGAGGTAAGATCACAGTGCATTCTCTCTCTTTTGAGTAAATGATTTGACGTGAGAGCAGTGGGAGGTGCTGCTTTTAAACAAAACAGAATAGTTTGCAAAGAAACCTTACTTAGAACCGATTATCCAATATCAGTACCTGACTTAATGCAATAATGCAATAATATTATAGTACAGTAATATTCCAACATCTGGTGTAAAGCCTTCCCAGAAGAGTAAAGGCTGTTACTGCAGTACAAACTCCCTATTAATACCCTTAATTTCAGAAGGTACTCTTGTCTACAGACATTTGCATTTGTTGTGTAGTGGAGAAGTAATGGAACATCCACCATGTGCCAGGTGTTCATTTTCATTTGTTTTCCTTCCCTCTTACCTCAATCAGATTGATGAACCAAATGCCTTTGGGAACACTTCTCTCCACATGGCCTGTTACAACGGGCAGGAGGCTGTAGCCAATGAGCTGGTGAACCGCGGGGCCAACGTTAACCAGCCCAACCTACGAGGCTGCACCCCCCTGCATCTGGCTGCGGTCTCCACCAATGGGGCCCTTTGTCTTGAGCTGCTAGTCAACAATGGTGCCGACGTCAACATGCAGGTCAACAAAGAAGCTTAAACACTTCATATACATGAATGCACTGTATAAAACTGTTTGCTAAATAATTTAGGCTTGGGCGATGTCTACCTAACTGACATACAATGATGTCTACAGGGAAGATAAGTGTTGGTTCTTAAAAGCTGACTTAACACTGTGATGTCTGTCAGTCCTCGCTGATGCATGATGGCATCGTCTGTCGGCCCAATCCAAAATTACGTTTTGTTTTAAGTAAAATTAATAATTTCATATGGGACTGCTATGCAACAGTGCAATGTGCTTACAGTTTTTTCTAGAATGGACTTGAGTTTTGTAATGGTTTGGCAAAAAAAATCACAATTACACAATTTTCTGTTTTCCCCAGATGTAATTAGCTGAGACATATTTGGCTTTTTAGTTATAAACTAGTGCTACTGGGCTAGTGTAGCTGACAAACACGAAGTCAGTAGTCAGCCAAATCTTTTCTGTAAATATGATCACAAAATGTCTCTCAACGCACCTCAAACAGCAGCCAGATCTTCTTACTGTGACTTACCAAAAGCAATAAAAATAAAAAAAAAGGGTTATTGTGAAATCTCCACAGAATCCTACTCCTACAGATAGCATTTACAATCTTTATTGTGTCTATTTAAAACAACTGTCGAGCAAAATATGTGTTTAAAAGTAGAAACAGCAGGAATCACAAATGTAATGAGTCCACAGGCCAGAGTGGCATGCGTGCATGCCAAGGGGAGTTGGATTTTGCGGGGGAGGCAAAAATCGACACAACACCTATGGTCTAAAATAGCTGCTTGCAGCATTCAGCTCCACAATGAAGTTTTGTTTGATTATGTTGTTCGCAATAAGTCATACTGTGTACTTGCACCACAAATTTTTAATTAGGAATTAATGTTATTTTTATTGGTGTCTTATTTTTATTCTTTGATTTTCAGAGTAAAGAGGGGAAGAGCCCTTTGCACATGGCCGCCATTCATGGGCGCTTCACCCGTTCCCAGATCCTTATTCAAAATGGTAGGACATACACCTGTGTGTCGCCATTAGGGCGATATGTATAGGGACTTTTATAATGACACTTTGAGAAATAATAGGACCTTTTATTTTGATGCCATTTCCTGGCATAACTTGCTTACCACTTCCTGCCTTGTCATCAGTTACTTCCCACTCAGTTTCTATCTGTTGAGAACAGTTAAGAATTCCTGACCCTGAGCGATGCTAGAAGCAAAGTCGTAAGTAAAATTCATCGTTAAGTTAAATCATTGATGGAATAAGTTAAGTTTAAAGTTGAAAGAGAAGGTAATAAATAGTTTAAAAGATTGTTTTTATTTACATGTATTTAGAAGGATATTTCATGAGACTTCATGTGAAGCTGAACTTTATGTTAAAAAACAGTCAAACCTTGTTTGTTGCAGTTTTCACTCTGCCATGTAATACTGGATTCTTCAGTAAACAACAGTGAAATGTTAACTACAGTACAGACTCCTGGTTTTTGCATCAGAGTTTAACTTGTTGGATAGCTTCAGTAGCTACACTGCAGTGAGGACAACACAGTGAAAAGACTGAGAAGTTAGCATTGAACATCGAGTCAAGATGGAAACTAGATCTAATAAATCAGGAAAAAGCAGAAGCAGCTTTCATTCAACTGCCTCATCAACCAATGCTTTACTTCACGCACGAGCAAAAGCAGCAGCTGCTAAAGTGCGTGCTGAATATGCTGAGCAAGAAGCCAAAGCTAGGATTGAAAAAGTTAAAAAAGAGACTGAGATTGACACACTAGCTATCTGCCGTGAAGCAGCAGAAGCTGAAGCCGTAGCAGCTGTCTGGGAGTCAGCAGTTACAGGGAGCAACAATTATATCGTGCTAGATGAAACAAATTCAACAGAACAAAGCAAACTTGAACGAACAAGCGAATATATCCAAACTCACTTCCATTCCACTAACTCAGTCCAACGAACAGCCATGAAGGCTAGTCCGCCACTAACTCAACCAGCTACCTATGCCACACTCAGTTATAGCCTGAATAACCCCTTTGTTTCACATCATCAGTCGCCGGGTTTTTCATACAACAGCACAAACAATGTGGATTTTACAGACTATGACTTAGACTATGCACCACCAGCAGCCAAAGAGTCAGTCAGCCAGAATCCATTTACCAGAGAAGGGCCCCGGGTTATTCCCAAGACTCTCACTTCGCAGATCAGTGACTTGAACATTGGGGCTCCATCCTTCAACCCCCAGCCGACAAACGCTCAAAGTATGCTTGTAACTGAACACCTGGCACAATATTTAGCACGGCGTGACCTAGTGAGTACAAGTTTGTACGAGTTTGATGATAAACCTGAAAATTATCGTGCTTGGCTGTCGTCGTACAAAAATGCCATTCAAGGACTTGGTCTCACAGCCACTGAAGAATTGGACTTGATGACACGATGGCTTGGAAAAGAATCCAGCAACCAGGTGAAACGTCTCCGCGCAGTGCACATAGCAAGTCCACAAACAGCACTGGTGAAAGCCTGGGAACGTCTTCGGGAGTGTTATGCAGCCCCAGAGGTCATTGAAAAGGCCCTCTTTACCCGACTGGACACATTTCCCAGAGTCTCAGCTAAGGAAAACCTGAAGCTACGAGAGCTGGCTGACCTGCTTATGGAAGTGCAGTGTGCTAAGGAAGATAGCTACTTACCAGGCCTGTCCTACCTGGACACGACGCGCGGAATTGAACCTATAGTGACCAAGCTGCCTTATGCACTCCAGGAAAAATGGATCACGGCCGGTTCTAAGTATAAAGAAGCAAATGGAGGACGGTTCCCACCATTTGATTACTTCACGAAATTCATATGTTACGAAGCTAAGAAAAGAAATGACCCCAGCTTTGCATTTTTGAATACCAGTACAACATCATCTGTCAGAGCTGAAAGTGCCTTTCCTAAAACCATCAAGAAACCCATTGCAGTTCACAAGATCAATGTCACTCCTGCAGAGCAAAATGTCTCCAGTGATCCGGGTAAGATCTGCCCAATACATGCCAAACCCCACCCACTGAAGAAGTGCAAAGCCTTCAGAGGCGAAACTCTTGACGACAGAAAGACATTCCTGAGAGAAAACGGAATCTGCTTTAAGTGCTGTAGCTCAACCAACCATATGGCAAAAGACTGCACTACAATTGTGAAGTGTTTCGAGTGCGACAGCACCCAACATGACTCAGCTATGCACCCGGGACCAGCACCGCAACCCACGACTCCTCTGACCTTGCCACAGCATGGCGGGGAGGGAGAAAAGGTAAACGACACCAGTGAGATTAGTTCAAGCTGCACAGCAGTATGCGGTACAGGACAAGTTGGACGGTCATGCTCCAAGATATGCCTGGCAAGAGTGTACCAGAAAGACCACCCAGAAGAAGCCATCAAGGCCTACATCGTGTTAGATGACCAGAGCAACCGATCGTTGGCCAAGTCCAGTTTCTTTGACAAGTTTGCCATTCACACTAAGCCATATCCTTACCAACTGAAAACATGTTCTGGTATAGTGGAAACGTTTGGCAGAAGGGCATCAGATTTTATCGTGGAGTCCCTCAATGGAAAAGTTACAATTCCCTTACCACTACTCACTGAGTGTAATGACTTACCTGATAATCGGTCCGAAATTCCCACACCAAATGCCGCTCTTCATCAGCCTCACCTGTCAAAGGTAGCAGAACACATCCCAGAGCTGGACCCCACAGCTGAAATCCTCCTGCTGCTAGGGAGAGACGCGATCAGAGCACACAAAGTACGAGAACAAATAAATGGCCCCGCCAATGCACCCTTCGCGCAACGCCTTGACTTAGGCTGGGTGCTGGTCGGAGAAGTCTGTCTAGGGAAAGCACACAAGCCGAACGTTTGTTCCTTCCGGACGACCATGGTCGACTGTCATCGGCCCTCACTCTTCCAGCCGTGCACAAGCCTTTTGCGCATTACAGAGGAACTTAATGACAGACTTCCTAGAAACAATGCCTTACCACCCAGAGCTAAGGAAGACAGTCTGGGTCAAAACGTGTTTGACTGCACCAAACAGGACAATAAGCTAGCACCTTCAATCGAAGATGAAACCTTCCTAAAAATTATGGACAAAGAAGTCTACAGAAATGACTCACGAAGCTGGGTTGCTCCATTGCCATTCAGACAACCTAGGCAACAGCTTCCCAACAACCGCGAGCAAGCACTCAAGCGGTTTGAATCACTCCAGCGCCAATTCAGAAGAAAGCCAGAAATGCAGCAGGAATACGTGGAATTTATGGGCAAACTGCTGAAAAACAACCATGCTGAGGTGGCACCAGAGCTAAGAGAAGAAGAGTGCTGGTATTTACCAAGCTTTGCCGTGTATCACCCACAGAAACCTGATCAAATCAGGGTAGTGTTTGATTCAAGTGCCCAACAGTCTGGGATCTCCTTGAATAATGTGCTCTTGACAGGACCAGATCTGAACAACACCCTTCTAGGAGTGCTCATGCGGTTCCGAAAAGACAAGGTCGCTGTGATGGCGGACATTCAACAAATGTTCTATTGCTTCCTTGTGGCCGAAAAGCACAGAAACTACCTGCGATTCTTATGGTTTAAGGACAACAATGTAGCCAATGAGGTCATTGACTACAGGATGAAAGTTCATGTTTTTGGGAACAGCCCATCTCCTGCAGTGGCAATTTATGGACTCAGAAGAGCCATCAGAGATGGCGCAGAGAAATATGGAACAGACACAGTTAACTTCATCGAACGGCACTTTTATGTTGATGACGGCCTCTGTTCTGTCCCAACTGATGCAGAGGCTATTGGGCTGCTCTATAGAACTCAAGCCTCACTTGCGGAGTCTAACTTGAGGCTCCACAAATTTGCCTCAAACAGTCAGACTGTCTTGGAAGCCTTCCCAAGTGAGGACTGTGTACAAGCCAAACAGGACATAGACCTCAGCGGAGATGAGGCACCCACCCAACGCAGCTTGGGGCTCCTGTGGGAAATAGCAAGTGACACATTCACCTTCTCTGTGTCAACCGACACCAAACCATTCACCCGTCGAGGGGTTCTTTCAATGGTCAACAGTGTATTTGACCCTTTAGGGTTTCTGGCTCCAGTTATGATCCAAGGCAGGGACCTTCTCAGGGAGTTGAATTCTGAGACATCGGAGTGGGACATCCCATTGCCTGAAGATAAGTTAGGCAAGTGGAAAGCTTGGAGAAACTCGCTTCAAGACTTGAGGCACTTTCATATACCTAGAATGTACACAGGCATCT
The DNA here is from genome assembly GCF_015220715.1 of Pygocentrus nattereri. Taxonomy (NCBI): domain Eukaryota; kingdom Metazoa; phylum Chordata; class Actinopteri; order Characiformes; family Serrasalmidae; genus Pygocentrus; species Pygocentrus nattereri. The sequence goes on from NC_051231.1 coordinate 13,270,156, forward strand.
GCCCAACCAAGGCTGAGCAACTAGAACTCCACGTCTTTAGTGATGCATCTGTAAAGGCCATTGGCGCCGTAGCCTACCTGAAAGCCATCCGAGAAGACACAGTGGACATTGGATTTGTCATGGCAAAGGCCAAACTTGCCCCTCAATCGGACCAGACCATTCCCAGACTTGAACTGTGTGCAGCAGTCTTAGCAGTGGAAATGGCTGAGCTGATTCAGGATGAACTGGATCTAAAGCTGGATACCACCAAGTTCTACACTGATAGCAAAGTTGTCCTTGGTTACGTTTACAACCAGTCCAGACGGTTCTATGTGTACGTCCATAATCGGGTCCAGCGTATACGCCAGTCTACCATCCCTGAACAATGGCACTACGTGAACACCGAGGACAATCCGGCTGACCTGGCGTCACGGTCAGTTCCAGCAGCACGCCTCACACAGACAATGTGGTTCAACGGACCAACCTTCCTGCGCAAGCCCTCGATTCAGCCAGACCCTGCTCAGTCATTCAGCTTAGTCTCACCAGAGTCAGATGCAGAGGTCCGTCCAGTTGTGAAGAGTTACATCACTTACCTACGAGGGAAAGTTCTCAGCACAGAACGCTTTGAAAGGTTCTCCACATTCGACACTCTCCAACGAGCCATCGCACTCTTGATTCATATAGCAAGATCCTTCAAGACTCCGGCAGGAAAGTGTAAGGGATGGCATCACTGTGACTTACCTCGCTCAGTGGATGAGCTTTCCCAAGCAAGAGAAGTCGTCATCAGAGCTGTTCAGAAGAATACGTTCGCGAAGGAAATTGAAGCTCTGGAGAAAGGAAAGCAAGTTCCGTTAAACAGCTGCCTACGCTCTCTCAACCCAGTCTTACAGGATGACGTCCTCTGTCTTGGAGGCAGACTGAAGAATGCGGATGTGGCCATTGATCAAAAAAACCCTGTCATTCTCCCAAAAGAACACCACGTGTCCTTGCTTCTCACCAGATACCACCATGCCCAAGTAAAGCATCAGGGCCGTCACTTAACAGAAGGTGCTGTACGAGCTGCTGGGCTCTGGATCCTGGGAGGCAAGAGGCTTGTTAACTCAACTATTCACAAGTGCATCACTTGTCGCAGACTTAGAGGACGGATGCAGGAACAACAAATGGCAGATTTGCCCGCAGAGCGTCTTACAACCTGCCCTCCCTTCACATATGTGGGCCTGGATGTCTTCGGACCCTGGCACGTCTCCACCAGACGCACCAGAGGGACACAACCTGAGAGCAAGTGCTGGGCCATACTATTCTGCTGCATGAGCTCCAGAGCAGTTCACATCGAGGTGATTACTTCAATGGACACTTCAAGCTGCATAAACGCGTTGAGGCGTTTCCTTGCCATAAGAGGACCAGCCAAACAACTGAGGTCAGACTGCGGCACAAATTTCATTGGGGCGTGCAAAGAACTTGGGCTGAGTGCAGATCAACCAGACAGAACAGTGCAGCAGTATCTGCAACAACAAGGATGCTCCTGGGTGTTTAACCCACCTCATGCCTCACACATGGGGGGTTCATGGGAGCGCCTCATTGGGTTGGCCCGAAGAATCCTGGATTCGATGCTCCATGAACACAGCACTCGCCTAACTCATGACGTTTTGTGCACACTAATGGCAGAAGTGACAGCAATTCTGAATGCGAGACCACTACTTCCAGTATCGAATGATCCAGAGAATCCATTCATCCTCACACCATCGATGCTGTTAACGCAGAAAGTCGGAGTCCCACCACCTCCGGGTGACTTCACAGACAGAGACCTCCTCACTAAGCAGTGGAGGCAAGTACAAGCATTATCCAACTTGTTCTGGAACCGTTGGAGACAAGTGTACCTGTCGACCTTACAAAGCCGCAAGAAATGGACAAGTTCCCATCAGAACCTGCAAGACGGTGACATCGTCCTCCTCAAAGACACCCAAGCTGCACGCAACAACTGGCCTTTGGCAGTGGTCACAAAGGCTATTCCAGGACCAGATGGAAGAGTCCGTAAGGTGGAATTAAAGACAGCAAACCAAGGACAATCAAGGACATACCTTAGACCAGTGACCGAAATTGTTTTGCTTCTTCGCAAGGACTGATGTTTCAGTTGTAGTTCTTAGTTGAGTTTAATGTTCATGCTAGTGTAGTGACCCCACAGTGGTCAGGCGGGGAGTGTGTCGCCATTAGGGCGATATGTATAGGGACTTTTATAATGACACTTTGAGAAATAATAGGACCTTTTATTTTGATGCCATTTCCTGGCATAACTTGCTTACCACTTCCTGCCTTGTCATCAGTTACTTCCCACTCAGTTTCTATCTGTTGAGAACAGTTAAGAATTCCTGACCCTGAGCGATGCTAGAAGCAAAGTCGTAAGTAAAATTCATCGTTAAGTTAAATCATTGATGGAATAAGTTAAGTTTAAAGTTGAAAGAGAAGGTAATAAATAGTTTAAAAGATTGTTTTTATTTACATGTATTTAGAAGGATATTTCATGAGACTTCATGTGAAGCTGAACTTTATGTTAAAAAACAGTCAAACCTTGTTTGTTGCAGTTTTCACTCTGCCATGTAATACTGGATTCTTCAGTAAACAACAGTGAAATGTTAACTACAGTACAGACTCCTGGTTTTTGCATCAGAGTTTAACTTGTTGGATAGCTTCAGTAGCTACACTGCAGTGAGGACAACACAACCTGCATATACGCTAAAAGGAATAAACAGCACTGTGCACGTTTTAGACACTTGAGATAATCAGAATTAAAAAGCTGTTCATTTTTGTACTAATAAATGCTAATATTATTGTATTAAATACAGTAAGTAGAGATTTTGTGCTTGTCATTGTGTTCATTAAACCTTATACCAACCTCTCCTCAATAAAGGCCAGCCTTCATTGTAGTTATAACTCAACACCTGGTTTGACTAATCAATACTTCATTCTATATCATCGAAGAAATCTGGAACCAAACATGAAATTCTTGTTAATTTTTGCTGTAGTTATGTTTGTATATAGCGTAATCTGCTAATGCTTAAGACTTTTCATAAATTTTGAAATTAGTTAGCAAGTCACTCCATAGTATTACTGCAAATATAATCTACATTAAAGAGTTGCTCAGAAAAACTCTGAGAATCTGTTAATTTAACGTCTTACTTATATATCACACACAGGAAATCTGTTACTTCATATCATTCTTCTGTTTTAGGTGGGGAGATAGACTGTGTTGATAAATATGGCAATACTCCTCTTCATATTGCTGCTAAGCATGGCCACGAGCTGCTCATCAGCACTCTGATGACTAACGGTGCTGATACAGCCAGGTAAACTAGACCATTCCTATCTATGCACTTCTGCTTTACTTTTTCAGAGGACTCTTTACTGTGGCTTTTTGCTCTAAGTCTAGTTTACACTTCTAGCATAATTTAGCAACTAAACTTTTTTCCCTCACATCTATATATTTCTTGAATTGAAGACAATATCAAGTACATTGTTCACTGTAAAAGTACCCTGTGGCTGAACATTAGCTCATTCAACTGAGCAGGTGGTTTTCACCGCTGCTGTCTCAAATGAACATCAGGCAGTTATTAATGTTGAATCTTTCTTTAAACACCTAGTTTCTTACTAAATGTGGCCATATGGGCAAGACCAGTCATATCCTGTGTATAGTCTGCCCCTTACCACCTTATTTTCAAAAACAGTTGTACAGTATGTACTGCTCAATCTTTTTCATATATGTTAAACACAAACCTGATTTGTTGATGTCTGCTCAGGGTAATAACTTACTGCCATGGTTGAGATTATAAAAATAGTCTTTGGGAGTGATTTAGTTTTCTTCACTTAATGCCCTTTTGCAAGAAACTGAACCAGATTTTTTACGATCATCTGTGTCTTTTTCTTCCTCACATCAGGCAAGGGATTCATGGGATGTTTCCATTGCACTTGGCGGTGCTCTACGGGTTTTCAGACTGTTGTCGAAAGTTACTCTCCTCAGGTAGACTTTGTTTACCTTAGATTACTTTTAGTACTTTAGATTACTTTTACTTTTTCTGTTATTATAGAAATGCAGTACTGTTTCTAAGTCATTGCAGAGTGATTTTTGTTAGTATTCCAAAACATTTTAAATGAATCACTTTCTAGGGCTTTCTAAGGCTAGTTACATCTACATTGGTTGAAGTTTACAGAATCACATGCTTCAACCAAGGTCAACACTTTTTTTTTTTTTCCCTCCACCTTTTCCTATTTATGTCACTTTGTTGCAAGTTCAATGTGAACTCCACCAATTTTTAGCATAATTAAATGGTTTAAGATGTTAGCATGCCATTCAGAGTGGTTTGGTGTGAAATGCTTTGTTCTAAAGAAACTTATTGAGTCAGAATTGTTCACAATAGTGGCGATAGGAACCAGACATCCACTTCTAAAAGCTCCCTCACAGAAAATTCCATCCATCCATCATCTTCCGCTTCTCCGGGGTTCGGGTCGCAGGGGCAGCATCTTAAGCAATGAGGCCCAGACCTCCCTTTCCCCAGCCACTTCCACTAGCTCTTCGGGGGGGATTCCGAGGCGCTCCCAGGCCAGCTGGGCAATATAGTCACGCCAGAGTGTCCTGGGTCTTCCCCGGGGTCTCCTCCCTGGTGGACTTGCCTGTGACACCTCACGAGGGAGGCGTCCAGGAGGCATCTGGTTACCACCTCAACTGGCTCCTCTTGACGTAAAGAAGCAGCGGCTCTACTCCGAGTCCCTCTCGGATGACCGAACTGCTCACCCTAACTCTAAGGGAGAGTCCAGACACCCTGCGGAGGAAACTCATTTCGGCCGCTTGTATTCGTGATCTTATTCTTTCGGTCATTACCTAAAGCTCATGACCATAGGTGAGGGTGGGAACGTAGATTGACTGGTAAATCGAGAGCCTTGCCTTGTGGCTCAGCTCTTTCTTTACCACAACAGACCGGTAAAGAGCCCGCATCACTGCTGACCCAGCACTAATCCGCCTGTCAATCTCCCGCTCCCTTGTACCATCACTCGTGAACAAGACCCTGAGATACTTAAACTCCTCCACTTGAGGCAAGAGCTTATCCCCGACCCAGAGAGGGCTCTCCACCCTTTTCCGCCTGAGAACCATGGTCTCGGATTTAGAGGTACTGATTCTCGGCTGCAAACCGATCCAGCGAAAGCTGAGGTTCACTGCCTGATGTACCCAATAGGACCACATCATCTGCAAACAGCAGCGATGTGACCCTGAGGTCACCAAACTGGACACCCTCCATCCCCTGACTGCGCCTAGAAATTCTATCCATAAAAATTATTAATAGAATTGGTGACAAAGTGCAGCCCTGACAGAGTCCAACTCTCACTGGGAACGAGTCTGACTTACTGCCGGCCATGCGAACCAAACTCCTGCTTTGTTTGTACAGGGCCTGAATGGCTAGTAGCAAAGAGCCATGTACCCCGTACTCACAGAAAATTATTACATGAAATTGTTATGAATGCACTGCCTGCTGTCTGAGACATCGCTTTATGATAGTTATGAGAAGGTTGTGGCCTAAAATGTAAATCATACCTGAAATGCACTGAAAATTAATTATTGGAGATGTACCTGCAGGCTGCTATGAGGTGAAGTTATGTTATGTGGTGGCACGCCATAGAAACCAAGTTGAAACTACACTACACTACTAAGTTTTGGGGATTTGGAGACCCCTCTTGTGGAAACGTGTAATTACGCACAATGTGCAGAAGAAAATTTTGTAATGGGTTGTGCTTCGGACCACTTCTTTGAACGAATGTGTCTGATAATTGAAAGAAAATCGAAAGAGAGTTCAATCAAAAGTTGGTTAAGGATGCATCGTCCAAGGATGTGAGTGAATTATCTACTATTGTCATCATATTTTCATCAGTATGATGTTGATTTTGAGGTCCCTTGAGGCCTAAACATTGAGCTGGACCTTCTTTATGAGGGTGTGAAAAACTCCTGACCTGGTGCTTCTTTCTTTTTTCTTCTGAGCGGGCAGTGATTCTTTTATATTTAAGTCAGTGCAGTCAAAGCTGAAGTTTTTTTGTTTTTGTTTTTGTTTTGTTTATCCTTTAATAATGAAAGTTGGTGTAGGGAAATCTTTGACATCGCCTCAGCAATTCATTTACTCTGCCTTGGGAAGGTGCAGATTTTACATAGTGTTTTTATGTTGATTATGTTGCTTAACTTGCACATCATAACATTAATCATTTATTTGTGTACTCTTTAACATCCTAGGTCAGCTGTACAGCATTGTATCGTCTTTGAGTAATGAACATGTGCTCTCTGCTGGGTTTGATATAAACACCCCAGATAGCCTGGGGAGGACCTGCCTACACGCCGCCGCTTCTGGAGGGTATGTCTATAGGACAGGCTTAGATTTCATTTTCTGTTAGATTGTGTGTTAATACACTGTGTCCAAACGTATCCAGGGAGCCCTTTTGTTGAGTCCAGCTACTTTAATGTGCACTTTAATTACTGGCTTAGCTTGTATAATCTCCATAAGAAAAGCATTGATTAATAGAATGTACCTGACCACACTAATGCTTTTGTGGCTGAATGCAATCAGACCCTCACAGCAATGTACATCTTGTGTAAAGCCTTCTCAGAAGAGTAGGGGCTGTTACTGCATCAAAGGGAGACTCACTGTTAATATGCCTGGTGGAGCGGGTGTCTACAAATATTTGGACACATAATGTAGCTTATTTAAAAATATGTATCTTTGTGAGAAAAGTTGAGAACAAATTGAAGTTTTTCTTGTATTTTGACAGAAATGTGGAATGTCTTAACTTGCTGTTGAGCAGTGGTGCTGACTTGACAAAAAAGGATAAATTGGGAAGGTAAGTGACTTTTTTTTTTGTTTGTTTATTAATTATCTACAGTGGAGTATCAGAATTATAAGCCTAATTGAAACATCTTTGCACAGCTGTCTACATCAGTGTTTGTCTACATCAATCAGCACCATATTTCCGAACAATAAAACCACATTGTGTGGCTAAATAGCAATTTTGGTGCTAAAAGCACAAATTTCAGTGGCAATCGCTGAAATGACAGAACCTCCACAGGTAAAATTGATCCAGGTCCAATAGGGCTTTATACTTTACAAATGATTTAAATGGTAATGAAAATTTGGAATAGTGGCGAAAATGCTTGTGGTTCCTTTGCTCTCATGTGCTGGTCAGCATGGACATGTCCAAACAGTTTGAGCAGCAGCAGATCACTGGTAAAAATGATCAGCCAAATGTAACTGTTACATGGTTTCTCGAGGAACATTACACACTGTTCGTGTTAAGTGTCAAGAAGAGATACAACACCCAAGAGCATCCATTATAGGTTTGATGGCACCTGAAAACACTACGCGATACGCAGAATACAGTAAAACAATATAAGCAGGAAGGAAAGTCCCTGCGAGCACACCGTGCCACACGTACAAGCAGTTTTTGAAATGATGAAAACTTTGACAGAACACAAACAAAGCTCAAAAATTAACTAAAGAATAGTGTAAATTATTATTATTATTAAGTCTTGGCTAACTGGAAGTTCTCTGTTGTCGACCATGACACATACTGTAGCTATGAATTGTAGCTACAGTCAGTATGATTAAGGATATTTTATGTGCAATGTTTTTTATTTGTGGCCTTCCTTTTTTGGATTTTCATACTGTTTGTCACTAGTTGTAATTAATCAGTGATGTGTGGCAGTTTGCAACTTATGCACATTGTTTTTTGTTTTTTCTCTAGGGCTCCTCTGCACTATGCAGCTGCGAATGGTACATACCAGTGCACCGTAGCCCTAATAAGTGCTGGAGCTGAGGTCAATGAACTTGATCTGAAAGGGTGCAGCCCTCTGCACTATGCAGCTGCTTCTCAGACCTTCCGCAGGTACAGTACTGTCACCACCCCAAATATGATCATCCACACAATGTTCAGATACTGCAGGCCTCGAGTTTCATTCTGCACAGATTGGTTTGGCACATATAAATAAATAAGACTGTCGTGACACCCGCTAACAAAACAAAACACAGAAGTCACAACTCCCAGAATTTGCAAGGCCTTCAGGGGAAAAAGCCCAGTCATTTGTGTCTATTGTAGAGATGTCTAACAGGTTACTAAGTGAGAAATGATGTGTGGTTCTCATGAGTTTTATTGTTTCAGAGTTGACAGCTACAACTTTGGAAACCACCAGAGTGAAGAGCGAGATAAAGAGGCTTTGTTGTAAGTGTTAAGCCTGTTTTTCACAATACAATATACAGTGAAAAAAAAAAACTACAAAAGTCAATGAAAATGAAACAGAACACTAAATAATGTCTTGAATTCATGGCTGTCATTAGAAATTTCAGCACAGTGCAAATGCAGTATAGGAATGACAAACATGTGAGCTATGGCAGTACACTGCATCGCTCATGTCAGGCAGAGGTAGTATGTGTGAAACAGGCCTTAGTTTTCACTTTTCAAAAGCTTTTCTAACCATGTAGAATAAGATCATACTTATTTGCTGTTTTTGTGTCCAGGTGTTTGGAGTATCTGCTTGATAACGGGGCTGAGCCAGGTCTACGCAACAACAAAGGATTCAGTCCTGTGCACTATGCAGCTGCCTATGGCAACAAGCAGAACCTGGAACTGGTGGGTTTACATTTATGTTAGTAGATATATGCACATTCAGTAGGTCCTGCACAGAAATCTTGCCTTTAATTGATTTGGCAAAGGTGTAATGCAGTCAGTCAGCCAAGATTATCTTCATCTTGCTTCTTTCGTTTAAATGTGGTTTTACAAGGCTAAAGTAGCTGATAAACACAATTCTTTTCAGTAAATTTATCACCAAAACTTCTCTCAAGCTGCTCAAAGCACATCTCATTCTTCATCAAGGTGGTTCAGACTTGTTGATCTGATTTGGCACAGAGAATGACTTATTTTGAGCTCTAAAAACAAACAAAAACTTTAGTGTAACTAAGGCATATCAAACTAGGGACCTTTGGCTAAAATGATGTACAGATTAGTGTTTACCCACATCTAACACTCTGAATTCAGTTCACAAAGGCCTTGCTAATTAGTTTATGACCTGAATCAGGTGTGTTTAATGAGGTAGTGTGCTGAAGTCTGCAGTGTTTCGGACTCGAGCTTGACACATGTGGTGCAGCTGAACACTACAGGCAGTCACTGTAGACAATGGGGTTGTTGTGCTGAACTCTGACACCCTTGTGACATGCATCACAAGACCTAATGTCTAAAGTAGCTGCCCACAGCGTTCAGCTACACTGAAGTTTTATTCATTTTATAGCTCACTGTGTCCTAAAATACATTGCCAAATCTGTGCCACCTTAATGAAGCCTGAATGCGGTTTGAGAGATGTTTTCAGGGATGTATTTGCTAGCAACGTTAGCCTTGTAGCTCCAGTACTAAACTAAAAAAAGTCACCAAACATTTTGGTTGATTGACTGCATCTGGGGTGCATGTGGAACATTATCTAAAATTGATTTGGAAGCATTGCATTAAGGATATGCAAGTAGCATGAGATGAAAAAAATCAGTGTGAAAAAAAAAAAACGAGGACTGGCTGCATCTCGGACCTTAGAGGTTCTGTAGGGGAGACCTAGATAGCAGGTAGTGTGATGAGTACATGTGCATATTCATCGGGAAAATATTGTTTACAAAATGAAATGACCGGTACATCAGCACCCAGCTCAGTATACAGTATGTGTGATGTTTATATTTGCTTTACTACTTCATTTTATCTGAACTGAATCATTAATCTGACGGCCTGATGTGTTTTTTTTTTTTCTTTTCTTCTGTTGTTTTTTTCCTTCTCTTATAGCTCTTAGAAATGTCTTTCAACTGTTTGGGAGATGTGGAAAGCAGTTTTCCTGTAAGCCCTTTGCACTTAGCTGTAAGTGTCTATTTAAAATATCTCAGTAGATTAAAAATAAATAAATAAAAATGATCATGACTCTATAAACCTAAAGAAAACTTTTATAGATGATGTTAGAATTGTTTCTTCTTTTTAAACTATTAGCTCATTGGTTGTTATTGGCATGAGGGCCCAGTCACACTTGCATGTACCAGCAAATTTTTGAGAGTGAAATTATAGAAATTTCAGTGGAATTTGCTGAGATGAGCAATTTTGCATCAGACTTTTGAGGCAAATTTTTGAAGCGAGGTCAACTTTGACACGCTGATTTGTGTCCTCAACCAGTAGTGTTTTTTTACTGTATATGGTTAGCAAGTTAGCTTATTTCTTGTTCTCCCTCTGTTTTGATGAAGATTGTTCAGCACATTTGCCAAGAACAAAGGATTCAAATGGAATGTGAATGGTCCTGAAATCATTTACGTTATTGATCTCTCTCTCTCAGGCGTATAATGGTCACTGTGAAGCCCTGCGGGTGCTGTCGGAGACGCTGGTGAGTCTGGATGTGCGGGACAGTGGTGGCCGAACAGCGCTTTACCTGGCTGCCCTAAGAGGCCATGCGTCCTGTGTGGAGGTGCTTCTAGCTCATGGAGCCTCCTGCGTTCTGAAGGAGCGCAGACGCAAGTGGACCCCACTTCATGTAGCAGGTAAGTTTGTGTGTGAAGCCTGGAAGTAAGGATGACTGCACATTAGATGCTGAAGCAACATCAAAAACCCAACTCGCATACATGCAAAGTCATAACCTTTTGGCAAATTCAGCATTTTGAATGTTAATTATGTCATTTATGTGACTCCACAGATTCCACAGATACAGTATGCATTTTTACTGGCCAGATAACATTGAAATGTGAAAAGAGAGCCACGTTACGTGATGGGAGAAGTTTTACATTTTTCCTATTTGAATTTCTTTAGTGGTCTTCAGTTTGCCAAACAGTATACAAAAAGGTTATTATGTGAAAATAGTACTGTTTATAACCAAGATGAAGAGCAACTTTGAATTTTATTGGAATTTGAGTTAGTTGATTTCTGTGAACTGGTGTAACTACATTGAGAGCTTTATGACCAGAAATATTACATATAATTACAAATAGCAGTCATTGGGGTCAAAGTGTGGTAAAATTGATACAAAGTTTTCTTTGGGAACTATTTTGCCATCATGATGCAGATAACAGGCAGCTTGGGTATAACCATTTTGTTTAATAACTTTCTGGAAGGAAGCTTATGGGGACATTAAACTCTTCTGACATCGGGTTCCTATCACCACCAATGTGATACGACTCTTACCAGTTTCTTATTGACATGCTTAAACTTTGTTTTTCTCTGTTGTTTAGCTGCCAGTGGCCAAACAGACTGCTTGTATATGTTGATGAGCCGAGCTGAGAAAGCTGACCTTATCGACCTCGCAGATGTACAGGGACAGTAAGTGCAATCCTCTGCATGGGATCCAGTTAATAATAATCTAATCATAATAATTACTCAGTTAATTAATAATCTTGTTTCATAGATTAGACACACTAAAGTGAGAGGGTTTACTGTTGGATTGACCAGGTTAAATAACTTGTTCGTGTCCAGCAAGTAGTATACATCTAATAAACCCCATTTAAATTGATTTGATTACTTGTAATTTTCATATTGTTTATTCACAATTAATTTTTTTTTGCTATGTTAAAGGGTCTATATCATGAAAAAAAAGATTTTTGCTTGATTTATTTTAAAATAAGAGTTTGAGGGAGTTTCAAGTTTCAAAACATGCAATTCACTCTCCAGTTCATGCAGTCCACCCAGTCCCGTTTTAAATATGTTGTTTTTGGGATGCTACAAAACCAAAGTATTTACTTGTTTCTGCCTTCTCAGTCTGCAACAGTTTAGCTCCTCCCAATAAGACTGAAGTTGTAAGCAGTGATTTGGCCTGCTTTTTGAATGAGGCACCAAACAGGGCAGCCAGTCAGATCAGAGCAGTAACAAAAACAGCCTGCTGTGAGGTTGGAAAATGGCCATATAACTAATTAATTAATTAATTATTTAATTAGATGGCCACATGTAATAATTATGACTATTATTGGTACAAAAATTCACACAAACATCAAATGAACCTCAGGGGAAAAGGTGAGTAAAAGAAAAATGTATTTGTCTTTCAACAAGAAGTGCGTTACTGGCATAGTCTTAAGCATTTTTTGTCTTTTTGGGCTTCAGAGATGTTTAGCATGTATATGCAATACATTGTATTGTCCTGTCTGTTGTCCTTTTGAGTGTTGCAAGAACTTTGTGGTTAATAAGATGATGATGATAATAAGGATAAGGGTTAGTATTGTAAGTTTTTGCTTGCTTAAAATTGCTGTTTCCTAGGACTCCACTAATGTTGGCCACTCAGGGCAGTCACGTGGATTGTGTCCACATGCTTCTTGAGAGAGGGAGTAAGCCTGATACAGGGGACAAATGGAGCTGCACTGCACTTCACAGAGCGGTCAGTGCACTCATGGTTATTTGAACATTTTTGGTAAAATGAGTTCTTTCCAGCTAAATTGAGAAAATTCATTCTTAAAATAGAATTTTATAGCTCAGTGGTTAAGAATTCAAAATGGTTTGATGTAAATTGGTTCATTGTAAAACAAACAAGCTAATTGACTCACATTTCTGCTTTATATTTCCTCTTAAATGGTTAAGATGTCAACAAGTCATTCAGAGTGGTCTTGTGTGAAATGCTCAGTTCTAGAGAAAAGCAGTCATAATTGTTCACAGTGGTGGTGATAGAAACCAGATGTCTGAATTGCTTTGTTTACGTCTTCACAAATGTTTTAAAAATTGAATGACATTCCCCTTTAACTTTTAAAATCCATACAAAACTAAAGAAATAATAAGAGTCCTTATTGCAAGTGTGGTTGCTGTCTCTTACAGTACTGTGTAATATTAATAAAAGTAGTAAAGTAAAAAGATCCATCAGGGTAGAGCAGAGTACTTGGGTGCTAACTTGCATATTACCTGATACAAAAAAGTCTGAAAATAGTGTTGAAGTACTGAATTTGACTAGTTTGATATGAGCATGTCTTTCTCTCTTACTCTCTCCTGTCATCTGATTCTGTACTGTCCACTTTCTCCCCCATACCTGCAGGCGGTGACGAGCAGTGAGGACTGCGTGTCAGCTCTGCTGGAACATGGAGCTTCTGCGCTCTGCAGGGATGTGCGTGGCAGGAGTCCTCTGCACTTGGCCGCCTCCCGTGGCCACGCAGAGCTACTGCGACTCCTGCTACAGGCAGCCGTCCAGTCAGACCCTCTGGACTCTCTACTGGATTACAGTAGCTACACACCTGCTCACTGGGCAGCCTACCATGGTGAGGACTTTCAAAAGTTTGACTGTTTTAGAATGTTTAGAATCAGTGTTTTCAAATTATATTTAATTTTGCTGCAGATAGATGTGTATAATGTTTGTAACATGGTAGTCCTGCAGCTTAAAAAAACAGAACTATACAATATATAAAAACAAAGTCTTTTTAATTATTTTAACTGTTTCCTTTTCTGTATTCCTGGTTACATTTATCATATATTTAGGGCACAAGGACTGTTTGGAAGTTTTACTTGAACATAAACTGTTAAGTATCCAGGAAGGAAATCCCTTCACTCCACTGCACTGTGCACTGTAAGTATTCTCCATTTAGCAACAGTATAGAAAATTTTTTTTTAAAATGTGGACAGAGCAAGCAGATTTATCTCTTATAGAATGACTGGCCATGATGCTGCTGCTGAGCTGCTGGTGGAAACGATGGGCACCGAGATTATAAACCTCAGAGATGTCAAAGGAAGGTGGGTATCTCTTGTCTGTACAAAACAGAAGTTTTATTATTTTTTTCAGTAGGGATGCATGGATGCTGCTTTTTCCCTTTCGAACCCCTTAAATGATACAGATACACTTTAGCAAAAATGGTTCCATATAGTACCAAAAAAGGGTTCTTTTGCTTGTACCAGTAGTGGAACTCTTTTTGTTGCTATAAAGAACACTTTTCCGCTTTCAAAAAGGATTCTGTATATAACCACATTCTCAGTCAGTCTGAAGAACCCTTTCACAATGCAGAGAACTCTGTTATCATGCAAAGGGTTCTTTATGTTCATGGTTCTATATAGAACCATTTTTTTTTTTACTAAAGAACCCTTGAAGAACCATCTTTTTAATGATTGTAGTAATTGCTTATACAGAGTACCTAAAGCACTCTATCTAACCTTTTAATTCCTGATGATTATACAGTTCCACTCTTTAAATGTTTCACTTTAGTAATATCAATGTTTTGTCATGAAAAATGTATTCAGGTTTGTGTTGTATGTGTGTATATCATTACATTACAAATACAGACCTGTGGTACATGCATGTAAGCACTCAGCAGCTTCTCATGTTTGACCAAAATAATTTTGTCTCGTAGCATAGTGATCAGAATTGTTGATTCTGTATCTCTGTACTTTGTCTGAAGGACTCCATTGCATGCAGCTGCTCATGCAGAGAAGGTTTCTGGGTTGCAGTTGGCTTTGGTCTGGGGCTCTGAGGTAAACTCTGTTGATTATTCAGGACGATCAGCACTGATGGTGGCTGCTGAGAATGGGCAGACCTCTGCTGTTGGTATGTGGTTTCTGTTTTATTTTGTTAATTTGAGTTCATTTATATGGCACGTCCACAACGTTAGTCAGTAGTCTCATGCTTCTGTCTGTTTTGCAGAGATCTTGCTGCATCAGGCCAAAGCAGACCTGTCACTGCTGGACATCAACAACAATACAGCACTACACTTGGCGTGTAGCAGAGTAAGGAGGCATTAAGATCTTGCCTTTTCAAACTCTCTGAAATGAGCTTGTTTTCAATGATGTTTACATGCAAAGATTTTTGCTAATCTGATTGAATACATTCCGATTGTTAATTAAGACTGAGGTGTTTATATGCACTTTCCTCAGCAATCTGATGAAAATCTCTGTTGACATGCACACAAGTAATCCGATTAAAAATTACTTGCATCACAGCGCTTGTGTTTTTAATTACTTTAAAATGATGTCAGATTCAGGAAAACATACTTCACATGTGCTTATCAAAGAAGGGCGAGAGGAAGACATTGTGTTCTGAGGCCCATAAACTGGACGCCCGTCCTACTGCCATCTTTTAAGGTTCAAAATGCACAATTCCTCTGCTCCTGCCATGGTGAACGTTATAAACCTTTACTATGACGCAACGCACACCCACACACTCAGATTGTACTTAACTTTTCTGATTGGGGATGTAGTCCGATATATTAGTTTTCAGGGTTAATATTCTTTTATTTAACAGATTATTTACAGAATTATACAGCTCGCTGAGACCGAAATTGTATTGCAAATGGCCTCAATTGCATTCCATTTAAAAACCTTTGCTTTAAACTAGTGATACAGTCAATAACTTCCTCTTTCAGCTTACCTAGTAGAGAAGTTCATATACTTCAGTTATCACTCAGTCAGACAGTGTTTTATAAAAATAATCCCACTACAATCATCACTTCATCTGGAATAAAAGGTTAAGACATTTAGTCTATTTCTCATTTTATTATTCTCCATTGTTGTAATTTGAACACTGTGGAAATATTTGAGCTCTATCCAGTAGGAGGAGCACTGCACCTCCTGCTCGACTCCAAATGCTTATACCGAACACCATTTCTTATTGGCTCACTTTCAAAACAGAGTGTGCTTTATATACATTATATGTTTATTCTGTTGAATAAGGACTTTTTTTTTTTTTTTTTTAAACTTATTAATTTTTTAAAATATTTATCAATGAACAAATACTTCTTTTTTTTTTGTATTTATAAGTACGAAGTCAAAAGACATTATGTGTAAATGTGACATGGATATACGCACTGGAAGTGTATTACATCACTAGCCCATCATCTAGATGTAGCACTTATCCAGGGAAGTGAGTGGTGATGGTACTTTTTCTTTAATATTGCAGAGTCATGAGATGTGTGCCCTGCTGATTCTGGCTGAGATTGATGACCCTTCCCTCATCAATGCAACAAATAATGCTCTGCAAATGTGAGGCTCCGTAAATGCTTTATAAATAATTTTAGCATTTCCTGCTATTGGTTTGTCCACTTGTACTTATTTCCTGTTCCTTTGTCTCATTCATGTCTCTCCCTAACACAAGGCCTCTTCATATTGCGGCGCGAAATGGCCTGGCCACTGTGGTGGAGGTGCTCTTGAGTCGAGGAGCCACAGTTCTGGCTGTAGATGAGGAAGGTTAGTTCCTCGATTTAAATATATATATATTGTGTATATATACTTGCACGTTGGTGCAAAGATGGTTAATTCAGAGCAGATAAGTTATCTATACACTTGTACATTCAATTTTCAAATAATTCTCCTTTAATAATTTTTCATTTGTTTTTTTTCTCATAACATGACCGACTGATTACTATTTCTATATGGATCATTCAAATTGGATCAGAGTTAAAAACACATTTTGTCTTTTAACTGGTTTTAGAATTTAGACTTAGAATATTTTTTTTTTTATTATTATTAAAACTAATCATTGAACTTCCCATTTTGTCACTACAAAACAATAATAACACTTCCCAAACTTTACCAGATGTTTCAGTAGCTACTGTTTCAGTAGTGACGATTTTAGCTCATTTTGAGCAGAATGCAAAAACACAGTAAGCATGTTTCTAGCAAGCACAGCTTTGCACAGCTGTACAAACAAAATCATACTATGTTTTTCATTAAAACAAAGTTTCAGTAATTGCTGATGCTGGATCCTGACCCTACTCCCGTCACTAGGTCACACCCCGGCTTTGGCGTGTGCGCCGAATAAAGATGTGGCCGACTGCCTGGCCCTCATCCTCTCCACCATGAAGCCTTTTCCTCCCAAAGACCCCACTTCTGTTACCAGTTACAGCCTCAATCTGTTAAAGCACTGTGGCATAATTGCCACTCATCACCCCCTGCCCAACGGCAGCCTACGGCACAGCTATTCCAAGGAGCGCCACGGCACTGTAGGGCTGGACAGCTGCCTCACTGAGTGAGAAATACACCCTCTTAACATGCACGCACCCTCAGCAGACCACCCCTCACCTCCATGTGCTTATTCCCCTTTTCTTTAATGTCCCACTATAACACCTGTATAACCCACCCACACTGTTATAAGGGCAGGAATGTACTACTACATGCGTGTGAATGTGTGCACACGCATGCGTAAGTGTTATGTCGAGTTCTTCTTAATTGTGCAGTCAAACTTGTTGTATATGCAATTATTAACCCCTCTCCGTCTCAGCCCCTAAAAGTCACCACATTCTCTTAGACATCCGTTTTGGTGATCACGAGCAACTGTAGCTGGTCTTACATAGGTTTGACTGTACACAGAGCTATTTATTTCCAGGCAAGACCCTTCTCAGCAAAAGCAAATCCCAGATTTCTTCTGCTGAGAAAATAAGGGGTTGTCTGCACATTACTATAAATAGAACACCTTAATGACTCTTGTTGGTTTAGTTTTTTTTTTTTAGACAAATTTTCTTGATAATTCCAAATGTCTTAGTGTTGTGCCTGTGCTATTCAGACCATTTTAGTACTCCCCCTTTTCCTATTCTACATCCTTCTATTGACCCCTTTCTCTCCCTTCTTTTCTTTAAGAGAACAGTTCTGCTCAACAAAAACAATCTTTTGTATGAAATGAGAGGAAGATGTCAAAGCACACATACTACGTTGCTATTATGAATTGATTTCAGACGATCTTATTCATTTGTTACGACTGAAACTGTTTGCTGAATGCCAAGGTTTGCACATGTTTTATTTCCTCTATCGGAAAACAGTTTTGAAGTGAGGTTTCATGATAGCTGCTAATGATAAAGCTGCCTTCTCTTCATTCTGATGTGCGGGTCTTTTTAATTCCTGTGTTTTTTTTGTTTTTGTTTTTTTTGTTCGTTTTGTTTTGTTTTTCTTTTTTTTATTATGAGAGCAATAACCGTTGTCACAGCATACCTCATGTTTGCTTTGAATTTCTAAACGTCGTTTGTTCAGAAAATAATGTAACATTTGCACATGGAAGCGATTAAGCCTTCTTAAACAGGCACTTGTTTTAATCAAAAATGGCAAATGACTATAGTCTGTGTACTGATGTTTTTCAAGAAACACCCTCGTTTTCAATGATAATGTCTCTTGAACACTCAAATACATGGATATTCTGCGTGTAGTTTTGGTGCAGCTCTGAAAATAACCGTAAAAGCTGCTTGTCTGTGGATCGCAAGTTATAGCAAGTGAAAATATTGAAGGAGGAATGAACAACTTTACAAGTAAAGCTTTTTTTCCTTCTCGAAAATAGAAAGCAGGAAGGAAATCAAGTGTTCTTGGGCTAATTGTACCTGTGAAGAAAGGTCTGAAGCCTAGTTGTCAGTGGCGTAGGTGAGCCAGCGACCGGAAGGTTGTGAGTTTAAATCCCAGTGCTGCTCCCACACTGACATCAAATCAACATATTTCTTTGAATGATCAACAAGGTATAATCATACATGTAATCTTTCACAAAACATCAGCTTTGTTCACATTTACTTAGTTGTATGCCAGTTGATATGGATTGGATGGATAGTGGATTCAGCCTAGCCTGTTAAAAAAGGACATAGTTTTATTATATTACAAATCCCTTTTTTTCTCCTTTACATTATGACTTCAAGGTGATGCATCTCAACATCAAATTTATGTACAGTACTGTGCAAAAGTCTTAGTTTGTCTGAAAAAATGCTACTTAAAGCTGTCTATCTGGGTGTTTATCATTAGAAAAATTTCAGTGAAGCCCAGCATTTGTAGTCAGTATCCAATAACAAGTATATCTAATCAATAACTTCACTAAATTAAATGAGCTGCTGCTGATGTAAATGAACAAGTCCATGCAATGGCTGACATGCAGAAGAACCAACCCTGTGCTCGTCTAACTGTATTCTGCTAATCTACATATTTATAACATCTTTAAAAACCACTTCTCGTTTTGGTTGTTCTGCTGCTTAATGTTTACTTGTATTTATTCTAACATTACTGGCAGAAGCAGACTTAACTGCTCAGATAAATAATTTCAGATGTTCACAACTTTTGCATAATACTGTAAATACCGGGTAATATATTGCTGTTATCAGAAGAAAACCTTCTATCTCCAAAGTCCAATACTTTAAAAGCAAAATAATTTTTCTCTTGTAATTTAAGTCCATTTTTTTTTGGTCCATTCATCATGAAATTTACACACAATGTAAAGGGTAACAGACATTCTTAAATAATATCAAAAACTGGAAAATGACAAAAATGGAGATTTTCTTCCTGCAGCTGCAATATTTTACTGTACACTTCAGGCTGTTGCATCATGAGGGGAATCCCACTGTTTGGACCTGCATTACACAGAAAAACAAGTCGGAAAATAAACTGATTTAACGTTATGTGAAATTATTTTGTGGTTACACTTTTGTAATTTAACCTTGCTAATGTGTTATTTAATTTTACTTCTGCAGTACTTGTTTAAGGAAAACTTGAAATAACATCTTTTATTCGTGTCTCAAATCTTTGCGTAGCACACTTTAATTCAATAACGTGGCACGGCAGATCCAGGAACCCTCCTCTAGGTCTGTTTAGAGAAATGTAATTTCAGATAAGGCTAGTGTAAAGGGGAGGGCAAAGTGGTAATGCCTTTAATTTTCTTCTTTTTTCCTTTTTTTCTTTTTTTTTAATTGACAATCAGTATTTTAAGGGCTTTTAATTACACAGAAGCTTTAAATATGCATATATTAATGAACATTCTTTTTCCTAAAGATAATTAGTCCTCTCATGTGGTTTAGTGTGTGTGCTTTGGCTTTCCTCTCATGTACAATGTTCCCACAAAATACTCACACTCATTTTACAAAAGGGCTTCTTAAGGACCCCACTGACTTTTTCTTTACTTTTTCTTTTACTTTTTTCAAAAAAGTGGCTTCTCTTTAGTATCTTGTAGGAACATTTTTATTTTGTTTTCTACTTTGTGTGTGTCAGGTCATTATACCTCATGATCAAATATACACAAAAATGGTCTTTCGTACTGATTTGTCATCAGTACTAATTGATTGGTTTCTCATCTGTTTTTATATGTATCAATTTTGATTTGCTGAGGGCTCTCCAAGTACAAAAAAAAAGCAGGACCAGCCAATTTTGGAGAGGTGCTCGATAGGAAAAACAAAAAAAAATGCATATATTGCACCCTTTGTGGCCAGTACTGGTCGTCTGCTACATCTTGATGAAAATGAGTCAATATCCTTTACTCTGTGTAGGTGTCGGCGACACCACTGTCACTGCTGTTCCTCATATTTGCGCTAAAAGATGATTGTATTAATCTACCTTAAATGACATTTTTTCATAAGCCTTTTTATATGATGTCAGAGTAGGGGTCAAACTCATGTTGAAGAAGCCATTCAGTGACATTATGATTTAAGCAGTTTGAAAAGGAGATATTTATTGGAACTGTTCATTTCCTTTTTAAATGAAAGTTTTTTTCCTTTAGCATTGAACTAGGCTTAAAGGGCAAGTCCACCAATTTTTCTAAATTGTGGCATAACTCACTCCTTGTGATGTAAACAAAGTGATTCAGCGTGGTTTGATGGAGACTGACTCTGATGTCTTTACAGTGGTGGTAACAGGAGCCAGAGATGTGAATACAAATATAGCTGTTTGTTTACAATCTGAAACCTCCAGTGAACCTACACACCTACATTTAATTGAACCTACATTTCTCATGTTGATGATAAAATAGTGAAAAAAAAAATTAATTTCATGCATTTGCATGCACTTAAGCCATTACACACTGAATGTGGCTCATGTAAACGACACAGAAATGTGAAGTCTTTTTCTCTCACATCAGATCTGTACATGCCAGCACAATTGGGGAATTTTGCTGTGGAAAAACACATACAGTTCTTTCAAAAAGACTTTCTTTGCTTCTCATAAAACAGGTTTCACTTTGGAAAAGTGAAAGAACTGAGAGTTTTCTGTCTCATTCAGCTGGGATCTCTGCTGAGTTTGAGCTGTTTTTGGCTCCACACCGGACAAAGCAGAAATCAAATGGACCGAATTGCTTCTCACAGAATGAGCAAACTGTGGACTACTTTAGATTTTGTTGAAGTAAAAGTAGAGCAAAGAGCTTCATCTCTTCATTCAGAGGCTGAATCTCTGAGTGCTTCCGCATATAAACTCAGATGTTTGTGGCCTAGTTTAAGCTGTTTGTGTGCCGAGACACAGCCGCTCTGTCTTTGTTGTCGCCATGCCAACCGCAGAGACGACCATGATTCATGAGTTAGTTTCTCCAGCCAAAATTCATAAAATTGAACAGGGAAAAAGTATATATTGCATTTTCACTCTCTGAAAAATCTCATTTGGTTTGCAAGATATTATTTTATACACACGATAATTTGCATGAATAAATCGCACTCTGTATGTAAAGGCCTTAAATGTCCCCTAAACTGTCATAAAACAGTGTCTCAAACATCAGGCAGTGTATTCATACCTATTTTGTGTAATAACATTCTGTGAGGGAGCTTTTAGAGGTGGACGTCTGGTTCCTATCACCACCACAATGAACAATTGTGTCTCTAGAACAGAGCATTTTACACCAAACCACTCTGAATGAATTTGTTTACATCTTAACCACTCAATTATGCTGAAATCTCGAAAGGTCAGTGGAATCCCTCTTTAATTACAGTGTAAATTTAGGATTTGTGCCCAAGAACTGCGGTGAAACTGTCCCTGGGACAGAGTTTATACAGTAAATTGTGGCAATACAGCTGTAGTCCCTTATTTATACAGAGTGTTTCCTACCTTAGAAGCAAGTACATATTGATTGAAAGAAACAAGGGGGAAAAAAATAATTATTATGGAATAATTAGTTTTTTCAGTGCTCTATACCATAAATGAGCTACAGCCTTTTTTTTTTTTTAATGCAACGAAATTTCCTCTCTACACTGACCCAAAGCACTTATTTATGAATACGCACTTTTGTATCTTTAATATATCAATACGTATGTGTGTATTAGTGTATGCATATTTTGCTTTTGTAGTTTTAACTTATCCTTTGGGGTTGTGATGTTGAGGTTAGAGAGAGAATGGATCTTAACTTCATAGTGTGTGTGTGTGTGTGTGTGTGTGTGTGTGAGAGAGAGAATAACAGTAAAAGAGTCTTTTCTCTCTCTTCTGGGATCAGTAAAGGGTAGCAGTGGAGCTTGCACTTCAATGTGCACACGTGCGTAGCACAATATACATTTCAAACTGAAAACTCTATTTGCACTGCCTTTAATGAGTTGCCAAAAAGAGCAAGGGCATAACAGAACATTATAAAATATGTGGGTAGATGCTGATTTACAGACCTCTCCACTGAGCCATATACATACGGGAAATTAGCTGGGAGGGGAGTGAATGTAAGTTCTAAATTCATCTGGGAGTTTTGACTGAAATTGCACTGTAATGGGAGCCTCATCTTCCTAATTTCAGCCTGATCTCTGTCAGCTGTGTCTAGCAAACCAGACAGTCATTTCTTTAGTGTTTAGAATAGAGTTGGGTTTAATTATAGTTTCTTCTGTGTAGTTGGGCTGTAATTATAGTTTCTAAATAATTTAAACATTCATTTCTTAACATTTGTACTTGGTAATTTCTATTGGATTCATAACATCAGCAGATGATTGTTTTCAAAAATGATCAGCATTAGTCAGATGATCAGATTGCCTGATACGTTAATGGGGGGGGGGGGTTATGGGGGGTGAGCGGTGTATCGCAAAAACATTTTTTGTTTGTTTTGTTTTAAAGGTATTGCATTTAGAGATGTCTGATCCTGGCATATTTTAATGGATGAGATATTAGATAAAATATGCCTGATCCTGTTGTGAACCATTTACTTATGTAGATGTACTATAAATGAAGATAAGCAATTAGCAACCGCTTTAAAAGGTAACAGAGTAGGCCAAACGCCTGTCATATCTACAGTAGTGGCATGTAAAGTGTGCCACTGCTCTGGTTGGCTTTCTTTGTGTAGGAATATAATCCAGAACAGTAAACCAAAAGCACTCAGCCGACAAAAGTTACGCTGAGAAGGCTATGAAAGGATCATATAGTCTCAAAGCATGTATTCATGCTTGTACAACTAGTTGATTTGGGTAATTGTTAATACGTGTGAGTTTGCGCAGCACGTGTTCACCTAAATTTTCTGCTCTTCTGGAGTTCAATAAAGATACGGGCAATATGCTTCCTGTGTCTTTGGGCATTCTATTAACCTCTTTAACTTTGTGGAACCACCAGTGGTTGCAAAATGCACTTCGTCTTATTCTTTACTTCATAACTTCTATTTCAATCATTTCAATCATGTTTCATAAGCTACATTCAAAAGTGTCATATGAGAGCTGTAACTGCCTTCTTTGGCTAATGTAATTTTAAAACTTCATAATAAAAGAGACTGAAAGTTGACCCATTTTCCATAAATCTGAGCTATAAACAGGATCTCAGAGAGCCTCTTCAGCGATATGCAGTGTAAAAAAAAAATTCAAAAACAAAACAAGTGTCTAAGATTTCTGGTTTTTAGCAGTAAATTGTAAGCATATGGCATTATGTTTGATCATAAAACACATTTTCTGTTAATTTGAGCTTTTACAACACTTTACATTTATTTCATGCAGTTACTAAATAATTTGCCTTCAGATTTGGGAATGTAAATTCAGATGGAAAAACCAAAATATATCTTGGGAAATAAGAGGTAATTAGTGATGGCATGATACCACTTTTTCTTTTCCAATACCAATTCTGGAATCTCAAATATTGGCCGACCCAGAATGGAATTGATGCATGTGGTGGTGGACTGCTTGCCACAGACAGAGATCAGGTTGAAAAATGTTGGAGTATTCCATTAAGATGTACAAGATGTTTACCCTCTATTGCAGATGTACATTTCTGTTCTGTCTGTTTATTCTTCTTTCTCTGAGTCCTCGTCGTTTAAGCCACTACAGGGTGTTAAATGCTCAAAGCTGTTTCCAGTCTAGATTTCTTCACTAGGCATAGGATTAAATGCCTCCTCTGATGCCTGTCAGACCTGCTCCTGTGTCTTCTGGTTTTTTGAGGATGCCTTACTGTCATCTTTTGGAGTTGCTTTGTTTTCCTCTCTCTGCCCTTGCCCATATGGGAATGTATATTGTTGCATATCAGAAATGGTTGACCTTAACACCTCGTGCGTTACAAAAAAAACCTGCAAGTGCCATATGATTCTGTTTCTGTCTAGAGCTAGTCTTTCTCTGTCCACTCCCACTCCCTTTAGATTTGGGTGAAAAAAATTTTTTTTCGACCCGTATGTAAAGGCATGACTGAATTTTGAACACCCTGGAGTGGTTTAAAGGGGAATTCCATCACATTTTCCAAAGTTTTGGCTTAAATCAGTGTTTGATATATAAACAGAGACATTCTGTGTGGTTTGTTGTGAAATGGTTAATTGTAGAGACAGTGATGGTAATGGGAACCAGGGGTCGCCATGACTACATCACAAATATAGACATTTTATTTAGTATGTAAACACACCAGTGAACCTACATGTATCTTCCAAGTTTTATATAGAATTTTATGTAGAATTGATGATGGTAAAATAGTCAAAAAAATGACAACACACATTTTTCTATGCGGACTATTTTGCCTTAAAAACCTTTCATGTACCTCTCTACCATGAACCCTGTCTGTTGGTTCCAAACCCTCTCAAAACTATCATACAACAATGTCTCAGACATCAGCCAGAAAATTCATAACTGCTTCAGATAACTTTCTGTAAGGCAGCTTGAGGTGGACGTTTTGGATCACCACCGCTGTAAACAATTCTTCCTCTAGAATGTAGGATTTCACACCAAACCACTTTGAATTACTTTGTTTGCATACTATGCAGATTTTTTTTAAAAAGTCCCCTTCAAATGATCACGAGGAACCCAGTGTTACAGAAAAGTGTCTGGTGAGATTCAAGGTCATCAACCAGCTGAAAATGATCAATAATTCTTGTTCTGGAATAGCATGAGATTGTATTAAGTATGCATAATTTAGATTGAATGGCCAATTGTGAAAATAGCAATATGGCAGCTGGGCCAGTTTGATAAGATAGCAGTGAGTAAAAATTGCACAATACTAGTAGCAGGCACCATTCTGTTAAAATACATACGTTATAGAGCTTTGGAGCACATCATGGAGGGAAAGGAACAATGAGAGTAGTTGTTTTACTCACAGAGTCAGTTTACCATATTAAATGTTTAGTTTAGTGACTTATGGTGAAATAGATGTCCATTATTTCAGTAAGGGTGTGAGTCTTCAAGTTTAAGCTAGTAAATTACTGAATAAATTGACCGAACAGATTTTATGTCAAGATCATAGCGATTTGGGTAGTAGAAAAAGTTTACAGATGCTAAAATATCCCTTGAATACTTGATTTCAAAAAGTTTTAATTGTCAGGGCTGTCTTTTGTAAGCAACACCATCGACATTCTTTTTTGGGAAGCGTCCCACTTACCTCCATGGACATTTGTGTCCCACTTTACTTGAAGAATTAGTTTAAGGCAATAGGAGTCTTGTTTTCTATTTTGGATGAAATATCCCTGGAATATGCCTTAAACTTTAAAGGTACAGCATAAATGGCTCTACTTGACAGTTATCTATGATGGGTTTACAGTGCAGTTCTTTCACTGTATTAACTGTGGCTGGAAGTTTCTCTGTTTTAATTTAGTGTCAGTTTTTGTGGTGTTTTATTGACTCTGAGCTGTACTGTACCATGATGAGAGGAAAAAATGTCCTACGCTACAAGGATGATCCAAATGTGGTGTTTCCTAACTCTAACTACCAAGGACTAAGATTTTAGGCCATATAATATATGCAGCATTGTACATATTATATGCTTTTGTTGTGCATCAGATATGGCTCGCAAAACAGTTCCTAAATGCTTGTAAAGAAGTATCTATTATGGGGGAAAATGTAATCCATAATAAAGGCAAACTTAAAAGTTACTTGGCATTTCTAGTTATGACGTGGCTTAAAATTTGCCTCTCCGATTTCAGATGATCTGTTTGTGTTTTAGGGGAGAAAAAAAAAAAACAAAAAAAGAAAACCTAACACAGTTTCAAATTTAAGCCAGAAAGCTATTACAGTTTTTAGATGAAATTGAAGTCTAAATATTACAGTTTGCATTCCTGGCTATTTATTGTTGTTATTAATATGATAAAAACTACAGAGTGAGTGTCCTGAATGTCTGCTTTAGCTTCGAGTCGCGCAGGGTTATTACGCATTATAAGTCCAAAATTACAGAGATATATTAAATAAATGTATTTTTCTGTTTGGTCCCAAAATTTTTCATCCTTAAAGGGCCTTGCCAGACAGACTAGGAAACCCCCTTCAGATGAAGAAAAGTTTGGGCATCCAAAAAACATTTTGTTGATGTTTTTAGTAATAAGAAGTAAACACAACCTCTGCAGCAAACTGTTTTTAAACAAATAAGACAACTCTGCAAGTGGGGGATGGTGAGGACCATTCCAAAAGCTTCAGCCTAAGTTTATTGAAGTAGTTTTTGGTTGACTCTGAGGCATGTTTTCAGTCATTGTCCTGTTGTAGAAGAGAGCCTCAGTTTCAGTTTCAGTTTACAGCATTTGCTTATATTTAGTGGAATCCATTTTTTCATCCCCAAGCTTAACTGTTTGCAAGGTGTTCTTTTCATCAAATGCTGCTCCCCTTTTCTCCAAACCTACCTTTGGTAATTGTGGCCTTTGATGAGTTCTGTCAGAGTTTTCTAGGTCTTCCAGGTCTTGCTTTGACTTTCAAAGTTCCCCATAATGGTCTTCACCTGCTTTGTTGCCCGTGGATGTCGAGTACAAGATTTGAAGAGTCAGAAAATATGACTATTTTCCCAATGACTGTAATTTCCAAAGTCCAAACTTTGGCATACCGCTGTTGAAGGTGTGTTGAAAAACTACACTTACTTTGGGGTGGATTTTTGGGGGACAGTGGATTTTAGCATCCAAGTAGTAAAAATAGCTAGTTGGCTTTATTCTGCATTCGCCAGCTAGCAAGGAAAATTAAGAAAGTAATATTCCAAGCACAAAAAAGACAATATGCGTGAGCATGTGGGCCTCTAACACTTTGTGTGACCCACCTAAAGTAGCTCCTCCCAGCTTTAAAACTATGTCACCAGGAAAGGGTTTCCCAGTCTGGCTTGAGTGTCACTTTTATTGTTCTTAAAATTCTGCAGTTAATAAATGTTTAACAGGATATACAAGGCACAACCCTCATCCAAATATTTCCTTTTTGTAAATCCAGATATGATAAATGAGTTTTTTGAGATGAAAGTAGACCCATCTGCATGAAGTGTTGTTTCTTAGCGGGTCAAGGAGCTTTTCATGGAGAGGTCATGGAAATGGTCCTGTTCTTCACTTGATTAGTTGTAAGCACACAGACATTTACCTCAGGCATTTTTATGATTAGTAGCAGTTTTTGTTGCTTAAATGAACCTCATGCACTTCATTCATGCTTATACTTTGGATTAAAGCTTACGCATAGGCAAATATAAGGAATATTGACATCTTCACTTGTATATAGCTCTTTCAGAGGAAGTTGTAAAGTCTACATAGGGTGAAGGGACTCCAGGCAACCCCAGTTTTATTATTAAAATTGTTTGGTCTGTTTTTATCATGAAAATCACTGTGGTAGATGGTAGAAATATGGCTGTTTTGATCAAATATGACTCAACAAGCATGAATCCAAAGAATATAATTGTCTACATATGCATGCACCCAAGTTGTTACCTCAGTCGCAGAACATTTATTTAATTTTGAGTAATTAAGGTTTGGGTAAGTTTAGGTAACATACGTCCTTAAACAGGAGAAGACCTTCGGGGGTCTTCATTACATTTACCTGCTGGGTAAAGGATACCTCATAGTTTTTAGGTGCATTACTTGAACATTTTAGATGTCAGACAGCCCAATTCAGTGTAATGTTGTATACTTTGAGTTTCTGAAAGCTCACGGTCTTCTTTGCGTGGAAGATGCATTCGTAATGAAATATTTGGCAGTCTCTGAATGGTACAGAATTTATTTAGTCTGGTGCTTTCGCTGTTTTGTCTTATTGTAAAATCTAGTCTCTCCTGACTTGAAGATTAATTGATTTTAATATGATGTGATATTGAATTAAATGACAAAGAATGAAACATCTGTTTTAGCACTCTAAATAGCAAATATTGCAGTTTGATTCATGTTAGAGGTATTTTTAATTAAAGTATATGAAGGACTGGCCAGAATCCAAGTAACTGTAGAGGTTCAGAAAATGTAAAATTGCAAAATTGACAATATGTAACTAATGTGGCTGTGATATTGAGAAGAATAAACATTTTGATTCTGACTTTATCTATTTAAACAGACGTAAATTATAGCCATTTTGGTCTCTGTGGACAGTTCAGTATTTTAGCGCCATCACTACATTACTAAAGATAAAGAATAAATGCTTACAATATCATAAGCAGAATATATCACAAGCACCACGATTGAAAAGTTTGAAAGTTTTATTGAGTGTGTTCAACTAAGTCTAATTTAAAAATAAATAAATAAAATAACACTGATCTTTAACCTCATTAGTGTGTGCTGGTTAAAACCAACCACCCATTTCTGGTTCCCTTGTCCAATTGGCATTGTCATTTACCCCCAGGCGAATGCCCAGTGCCTCCCCAAGGCCTGTTCCATTACTGTATTAGCATTAGAACTTGCCCAGAAATCATTGAGGTTGTACACATGTACAAAGGGTATATGTTTATAAGTCAAAGCAGTGAAGTCTTAAAATTTTGCTGAGCTTTAGTTTGCGAAGTACTCCATCTGTTACACATGGCTGCTGATACAACGTCATCACTTGACTGCTAGCTGGCTAGTATGCTAAAGGCTACATGGCTAACAACAGAAAAAGAAAGTTATAAATATTGTAGGATCAGAGCTGAATAACACTGTTTAGAGTTAGATATTAGAAAATAAGATATAACCGATACAGAAGGTAGGGGTGAGCACCGCATCCATTCATTCAGGCCAGATTATTTACACCAGTGAACATTCATGTAAAGCAAATGGGTGAAGTAGAGACGTTGCTGATCCACACTTGAAGTGGAGCCGTGTAGGTCAAGCAAGATTAGCAGCTTTTTCTGAGATCTGAGAAAGTCCAGTTGAAGGTATTCATCCCCTCCAGGGCTTCTGGTCGTCTTAACACTTTATAGCTTCTCCAAGATGTTGGGGCTGAAAATGTATAAGTTTTTAAAGAATCATAAATTTGTCATTTTTTAAAGAGCTGCAATTGTAATTATAGCCTAGAGGTTTTAAGTACAATTATAAAAAGATGGTGCTTTGAGGGTTCTTAAGAAGATTCTAAAGAAAATAGTTCTATATATAACTATGAACACTCAAAGAACCTTCTGCATGATTAAAGGGTTCTTTGCATCATGAAAGGGTTCTTCAGATTGTTGCATGATGTGCTATAGATGATTATATAGAATTTTTTTAAATGGTTCTTCTATTGTTATGGTGTCAAGCTTGTAACAACAGAAGAACACTTTTAGGGTGCAAAATAGAACCTTTTTGAAAATGGTCTATAGCACATTCATGTACATTTTCCATCAATCTGAAGAGCCCTTTCATGATGCAAAGGACCCTTTAATCATGCAGAAGGTTCTTTGAGTGTTCATGGTTGTATACAGAACTGTACTTAATAACCCTTGAAGCACAATCTTTTTTGAAAATGTAGGATTTGTTTAACCATTAACACAAAGCTTGTGATCTGGCTGTAGATGGGTCAAAGCAAGGGTGTCCAATCCTGGTCCAGGAGATCTTCTACCATGTAGAGTTAACTCCAACTAAAAAAAGATTCACGTGATCCAGGGGCATCGGAATAACTAGGTATGTTAGATCTGAACTCTCCAGGGTTGTAGATCTCCAGGACTGGCAGTGGACACCTCAGAGTTAGACCAGTCATAAGCGCATAAGACAAACATGACAACACAACCAAAACTAACTGGCTGTCTGGCACATTACACTTGGCACTTAAGCCTAAAGCCAAAAAAAAAACCTACTAATATTCCGATCTTCTTGGCCCAAATAAAATAGCGTGTTACCACTAGCAAGAAACATCTTAAGTATTTATCATAAGTTAAATGTTTAAGGTACATTTGAAACTGTCAATTTACATTTGAACTTTGCACCTGAAGTGCTGGAGTTTACATTTAGAGCCTAAAGCTTAATTAGCTTAATTTGAATTTTCTTTCACTTCCCTAAACAGATTTTGTGCAGCTCACCTGAGGTATAAGGCCAAGATTCGCTTAAGATGTTTCATCAGAGACATTACAAACGAGGAGGTCTCTGGTTAAAATATGAATGGGAATATTTGATAAGGCATCTGTTTATGGAGAAAGTCTCACCCTTTAAGAAAAAGAGCCAATCAGATTGCTGGTTATACTGTGAGTGGAGAAGGGTAGATGATAATGAGGCCTGAGCAGAGAAAGCCCCCAACGTGTTGTGGAGATCTGCACAAACCTGGTAGAAAGAATAACCAGAAAAATCTTAGTTTTTTTGTGCAATATCGAGCTACAAACTGTTTGAGGTTTTTTCCAGCAATTTCAAATATATTTTTAAACTTTTTGGAATATTGTGGTCTCTCCCCATTCAAAGAGAGAGAGGTCTTGCATGGCTGTAAATAACTGCCAAAAGATGGCCACTGAGTGAACAGATTTTCCTGAAATGACTCATGCAAGTGACCACTGGACCTTAATTTATAGAAAACAATCACAGTTTAAATCACAGTCACAGTAGTGGTCCAAATCTTGCAATTGCCCTCCCTACAAGATACAGCCTGATTAAGCCTGGAGAAAATGATAATCTGGTTCTAATACTGACTGTGCCACAAATAAAGTTCTCACAGAAACTTCCCAATTTCAGTAAATTGTGTTTTGTATAAAATTCCCCTTTGACCATAATCTGTTTCAGTCCAGGTTTACAGTCTCTTCCCTGTTGTAGCTTTTGTGTTTTCATGAGTGATTTAGTTGCACGTTGTAGTTTTCTAGTTTTCTTCTCTTTGACGAAAGCGATGCTGAAACTTAGTTGTAGTTTCTCTAACATTTTACCAGCTTATTAATGTAGAGAGATGCTTGCAAAATTAAAGAAATTATGCTTCCCTACATGTTTATCATCAACTAGGACTTGCTTGTGTTTACAGGTGCATGCTATTGAATGCATTAGCACTTTCTGGTAAAGAAGGAAATCATAGTTGGTTCTTTGGTGTTTTTAGAAGCTTTTTTCTATATTTGGTGTATAGAAAATACAATCTCTGTATTTGGCCTCTCCAAAGCAGTTTTGTGGACAGTTTTTAAATTCAGGTTTGATTCCCTGTAACTGTATAAGGATGGTTGAAATGGCATGGCTGATTAAATTAATCTTTCTTTGTAGAAAAAACTTTAGGGTAGAACAGTCAAAACGTTTACTTAGAGGTCCCTGCGGACTGCAGACAGTGCCTATTCAGTCAGCCAGGGGATCTAAGAGAGTTAAGAGACTTTAGAAAGTTTTAGCCGAAACTTAGAGGACCCTTCGATTGTGTATATACTTTATTTCTTCTAACGAAAGTAGAATAACCCTCTGGGTTTGTGTTGTGTGCATAGTTATTTAAATATTTTTACTAATCCTCCCCCAAACACTCACACAGGAAACTTCATCAAAAAGTTGGATGTTTTGTAGTTTATTGTAGTTGCTGCTGCTATTAAGGTCTTTTTACGGTGGCTGATAGTATTTTCCCAGAGGAAGAGAGGATGTGTAATTGTGGGTTCCAGAGCGATTTCCTGTGCCTTGTATTTCTATAACACCGTCACATATAAAGCTCCCTTACAGAAAAAAATCAAATTCTGAATACCGTACTTTTTGAGATGAGGGCCCGACCGATGTGTAAATTTTGTGACTGATACCAAATTTAATACGCTGTAAAAATCTGATAACTGCTCATATCGGGCAATATAATTTTAAAATGTATTTATTTACGGACACCAGGCCTGGGCGATAACGTCATGTACTCCAATATCACCAACGATTGATATAAGCTGATGATGATGCTTTAAAGGTGTTCAATAGTATTTACATGTAATGGTCTATTCCCGTTTCTCCCATTGTACTAAAATGACTGCAATTTGCTAAACGAGTCCTTGATGAATGGGAATAAACGTAGATCAATGGCTAAAAATGAAAAACTTGCTTCTAATTCTTAATCACATTTCTGCATCACATTTCCTTAATTTTGGAAAGCAAAAGAATGCATTTCATTAAAAATCAAAGAAAGCTGGAGAGCATATATCTCCAGCAGGAGACACTATTAGCACAGAAGTTACCATGAACTTGCACCAGAAGGAATCATACGATTGCATGCAACAACTTTCAAAAACGAGCCATGAAAGTTTTCAAAAATGTTCACAAATATTTATATTGTTCAATATTTAAAATATATAGATTTTCATTAAATCAATGTTGAAAGCTGTAAGCTAAAATTGGGTAGGTCTAAGCTTCAATTAAAATTTCTTTTAACAATATTGTAAATTATTTTTGGTATTGCCCAGGCCTAATCGACACATTCAGTTCATATCTGTCTCACTTCATGAATAGCTTTGAATAATATAAATATCTTCGCAGCTACACAGAACTTTTATTTTTGCTTTTTGTTAATTACATCTTATTTTCCATCAATTTTCTTAATAGGTAAAGTTTTATTTGTGCTTTATGGCATTATTCTTATGGTAGCTATCAGATTTTGATACATCCCAATGAAGTAGCACAACTGTATTATTGGAAGATCATGAGTTTGGATCCTGGACCATCAAAGTTACCAATTTTTTGTTGCATTATTGGCAACATTTTTAAAACCTTGAATTTTAAAACCGAATTGTTGATATCGGCTGATATTATTGGCTAACCAAAGTATCGGTCGGGCTCTAAATGAGACTAAACAAGGTGACATTCTGTCGATGCAGCTTCTTTCCTTTGCATTAACAATATAAGTAGATGCAAAACTTGGTGTAGGATTTTATTAACCCGTGTTACAGAAAATCGTTTTATGACCGAATTTTTTTTTTCGCTGCTGCCAGTCAGTAATGTGATTTGACTTCAGTTGACAGAAGTTTGTGTGCATTCATTTTTGGATGACTTTATGAACTGACAGCAGCCTTTTCTCACATAATAGTGGCTATAGTGTCTGGACCCCTTATTGCTCATTTCCATTTCATTCTTGTTGTCATATAAAGGAAAAAGTCATCAATATTATGAATAATAAGTCATGTTTTGCTACCTCTGCTATGTATTGATATCTTGTTCAGCATTTAGCTAGCTACAATGTGAATAATATTAGTGCAAAACTATTTATCTCCTCTTTCATTGTAACTTTCAGTCTCTGAAGTGTGCAAGTGGTTGTGTGTGTCATATGGAAGTAATATATCAACAACTAGAGGAATGTTAAGCCACCAAACTACTAAATATACTGTATTCATTGGAGAGCAATTATATTTTCATGAAAAAAAAAACATTATCTCTAAGCTCAGTGGTCTTCTCATGAAGGCCATTTGAGCCGTATGACATGAATGAATTTTAAAAATCTCATTTATCGGTGACTGTGAGTTTGTGGAAGTTTGTGTGTACCTTCATTAAAAAGCAACAAACACCAGACAAATATTGGATTGGTGGTAGATGTCTGTCAGTGAATCTTAATCTTAATCCAGCCTTAAGTATTTGAAATGGAAAGAGAACATGACACAAACACGTACTTTGAGACATGCCAGTTGTAACACTGCTAAAAGATTGCACTTGATTTGAAAACGGGCATTGCTACTGCATATACTTCCTTCTGCTAATTAAGTGAGATTTATGATTATTATTGGGTTTGTTTGTTTTTTTTTTTTTGTTGGTTTTTTTTTGTGCATTTCTGCATAACTCAGTGGTTGAAATGTAAACAAATCCAGCATGGTTCAGAGGTTTTTGGTTTGAAATGGTTGATTCTAGAGACTCTGATTGCTTTACAGTGTCGGCGATAGGAATCAGGAGTTGCAAATACAGTATGAGTTTTATTTAGAAACAAAAAACTGTCTGAGTTTTCTTGAAAATGATAAAATACTGGAAAATCTGGGGAAAAAAAATCTTTTAGGGACTATTTTGCATCAGTGTCCTAAAACTTCCCAGAACTATCATAAAACAATGTCTGTCATCAGGCAGTGCATTCATAACCATTTCATATAACTTTCAGTAAGTGAGCTTTTAGAGGTGCACGTCTGGTTCCTATCACCCCCACTGTGAACAACTCTGACTCAGTATGTTTGTCTAAAACAGAATTTCACACCAGTCCACTCTGAATGACTCTGTTTACATTTTAACCATTTAATTGTGCAGAAAATCAGTTGCATTCCCCTTTAAAGTCATCCAAGTTATGGGTGATGTATCCATGTACACACTTCAAACTGTTAATTGATCCTCTTTCTCTATAAATTGAGGATATAAATTAGTCAATTGCCCAAATCTATATCTCCAGGCTTCGCGGAACAAGAAAGTCCACAATTCTGGTGCTCATTGAGACCACAAGGGGGATCAAGCGGGCTTTTTCTTTGAAGGAGTCAAATTTTCAATAAGACTTCTTGTGGAATTGACCGATTCATAACAAAACACACTGAACTGACAGCAGTCTTTTTCTAACATAATAGAGTGGCTTGAGTGTCTGGACCCCTTATATTGCTCATTTCCATTTCATTCCTGTTGTCATATAAAGACAAATGTCAATATTATGAATGTCAAGTTTTGTTACCTCTGCTAGGCCACAAGGGGGTAACAAAACTTAATTAAATATCTGGAATGCCTCATATTTGAAAAGCAGTGACCAAATCTCACTGATTGAATAATTCTGTGACAAGAAATGACTATAAAAATGATAATTACAATTTATTCCTTAATAGTATTTACTTTTTTGGTGTAGCCACAACATAATTTGCCATTGTTCCCAAATAATTTAAATTTCTGTTTACGTTCTGGCATCTAGTTTACATTTCAGCCTACAGTGTATAAGTTGACTGAACATTATTATTAATGACTCCAAAATTTTGAATGGTAGTGTACATAATGCACTACTTGTGCAGCTATTAGGTGTCTGTATGGAACTGACGTCCCCTCTTATTAGTGCTTTCTGTATGCTCGCAACCTCACAGATTCAACGTGATGTTGAGAGCTTCAGTAGACGTCCCAGAACCTGTGAGACTTTGAGTCTGGAGATTGTGATTGGGCATTTTGTCAGTTAAGGGCACTTAGCCCCAGTGTTTGGAAATACCCTGGCCTTGTTTATTTGTGTATTAAACAACTCTGCCAAACAAATAGGCAAACAAAAATGTTCAGAATGTGTAAAAGTTGATTTTGGGGAAAAATTCTATTAACTAAGCTGTTTACCCGACAACGTTCAGTTTTATACAATGTATACAGCAGGCAGTGAGTCTTGTTATGAAGTATTGTGGCTACAGAATTGGTTTCAATAAAGAGCTATTGCTTAATACATGTGTTGTGCTTTGTATTATTGGTTTTCTTTAATGTTACAGCACTTATCCATTCTTCTGTATAGAGATGTGTATTAATTGTCCATAAAATTCTAACATTTATATGAAAAAGTATAAAATAAATTTTAAATAGAGCTTATAGCTCATTGAAACAAGTGGATAAATTGTGTGGAAAGTGCAGATTCTTTGTAAGCAGAAGAGATATTTGATTTCTTATGGAAAACAATAACTTTATTAAAAGTCAGACTCCAAATCCATCCACACAGAATGTAAATGGATATTACAATCACTGCGTAATCATGTATATCAAGTATTTTTAAATAATCAGCCCAGTGTTAACCAAATGAATAGCAGAATAGTCAATCTAGACCTGTAAGGGTTAATTTCAGTCACATGCTATAACTGTGAACTGAACAATTTTAACTATCAAATTTCTTTTTTGAGAAACATAAGACTAGCACATGACCCCAGTATGTGATTATACTTTACTGCTCAAGTTTAAACAAAAAATGTGTTTTAAAAAAAGAAATCCGTTGCTTGCACAGACAAGCAATAAAATATTAATCATATTTTCTCCCAACAATATTACAATGTTCCCAACCATGTGTAATTCTCATGGAAATTTTTTTACAGGAGTTCATAATAGTTTTGTGGATCTGCAACTTTTAAGACAAAATTCACAACATACAAAAGTAGTTTTCACTAACATGGAAAAGACTGAGATGTGAATGGAAAACAACACAAATTACTGCAGGTAATTTTGAACAAACTACTGTTAACTATACATATGAATCCCCATCTTTATTAAAATGGTACACAAATACTTTTTGGCTTTTCTAAAAGTTATTCAGGTGACCGGTTTAATTTCCTTTGTATGATTTTAATTCAGCTCTGAGTGACACACCCCACCCCACAACCCCCAAAGACAAAATAAAATGGAATAAAAACTTGATGCTGAGCACAGACAGCTTTACGGTGTACGTGTCTAAAGCTGGCTTTAAATGTTGAAACTTTTGTGCAAAGTTTCTCTCTCTCTTTATGTATGTGTGTGTGTGTGTGTGTGTATATATATATATATATATATATATATATATATATATATATATATATATATATATATATATATATATATATATATATAGCTGTTGTCAGAAGAAAAATCTGTGTTGTTTTTCAGTTTTTTACAATTTGAAAATACCTGTTACCCTTTACATTGTACAGTTAACATTGTACAGTTTTATGTTTACATTGTAATGTTACCATTTTAGAGATATGAGGTGTAATATAGCATCCATTTAAATAACTTGGCGTTAGCTGGCAAATTAAAGCAGCTGGTTTCAGAAACGTATAGCTTTGAGAAACTTGTTTATGTGTTGCTGTGGCTCAGGGGGCTCCTTTTAGCCTCCCAGTAAAGTCACAACTTCAAGAACCTTATTGCAACTGTTGTAGAGTTTCAAGAGAATTGAAGAATCCTTTACATTATTTAACTTAAGTGCAATTTAGCTTCACATAAATTTAAAGCAACTACAGCTGCATGAAACTTTCACTCTGTAAAGCCAGCCTCAGTGTCAGAGACATCCAGTTTGTTATATTTATAAATGTGTCACAGGAGAAATAAAACTAGAGGGCATAATTTACATTCTGCACATTTACTTTACCAATAATATTCTTTACCTCTTCTTCACACTTAAACACTTCAAAATTCACCTCTTTTTATCTGGTAGTCAAGGAGGGTACAATAAAATTATTTTAAACTAACCAGGAATGCACGTATTCATAAAGGAAATATAAACTAGGGTAAACTACAGTTTTAACATAGAATTTTAAGATTAAAGACAAACCACATATAGTCAACCATTTGTGTAGGATGTATATTTCCATATGTTTCTTTTGCTCTTTAGGACATGCTTATATCTTGTTAACGGATTTAACAGTTTTCCTCTTGCTTTACCTGCTTGTAGTGAGCTGGGTGATAAAATAAGCTGAGTATTTCAGTGGCCAGAGTCTTTAGGGAAGTCCATGATCTCCCTTTGTTGCTGGTAGATGAGAAGCTCTGTGCTCTGATCATCTTTTGGCAGAGCGCCTTGTCTCTTTTCCATTACTCACAGTGCTCCCTGCTGCGGCTCTGCTTCCATTCCCACTGCTTGCTCGCCCGCCCTGCTGCGTGTTGGTGGAGCTGGCAGTTTGGGAATTTACTCCATTTCCATTGGTGGTGTCATTACCTTTAAAGCAGAACAAAACGAACAGGACTAAGCCAGTATTTACTATCTCACAGACTGGATAAACTTTTTTTTTTTTTTTAATTCAGCAAAGTTGCAAATAAACAGGAAGAATCAAATGTACTATGGATTTGGCGTTGGGTTTAAATACTGATACATGGAGGCCCAGAAAGTTACATTTTATTGTTTATATACATTTAAAATATTAATTATTAAAGTGCACTGAAAGACTAACATGACAATATAGTCTAGTAAGCCATAGGCACACTAGACTAGAGCAGTTTACGTTGCCTTGTGAAATGGGTGTGATCAGGGCTGGCTAGAAGAAAGATCATCCATGATGGGGCTCATAGCAAGCTCATTCCCTCGGTATTCATCAACAGTATTGACACAAAATTGAACAAACTATGACAGACGATTATATACTTATAGCATTAGTGCTGCAGACTTATCTGGAAAAAAAAAATAGTGCAAATAACTGGCATAGGTGGCAAGAGTGGCGTGACTTGTGTTCAACCGCAGATAGCCAAGGAAAACACGTACATGATGGTCCTATAGTCTCACGAAGCCAGATGTGATCTCATAATGAGAAGATCTGGGGAGAACCATAAGAAATTTTGGGCTGAATGCTGGTGGAAGTGTAGACATCTTAGAATAGAAAAAGCATAGAAATTTCCACACCAATCCAATGTCTTGTGAAGGCAAAGCTCAAACTAGGGCCACTGGTGTGCTTGTCAGCATCATCCGACAAACAACTAGCCTGTCGTTAGTATATGGATGTAATTTAAGTTAGCGTGGCTGAAAATCCCCCAAACGTCTCAAATTAAGCGTGTAGATTATATGCAGTAAAAACAAACATTAACTTATACAAAAAGAAAGTTCAGTTTGTTTACAATAGCACCTCGTTGGCAAAACATTTGTGTTATTGATTGTACTCTGGACATAAAAAGATTCAAATCCAATTGATATGAAATTTTTAACTGCCTTTTTTAAATGAAATTACACAACTAACTGAATTTTAACATTGTTCCTATCAGTGTTTTTTGCTAAGCACTGCTTAACACTGTCTTTAAGAAAGTTAAAAGCAAAGTTTTCTAAAGCAGTGTTTTCAGATTCCACAGATACAATAACTTACCTGCAACACCTGAACCATTACCGCTGCTGTTCACGTTGTTTCCTTGGTCATTGAGTCCCTAATCAATAAGAACAGAGTTACTTACTACAACACATTACAGCAAGTCATCTTGAAAAGTAGACTAAAAAGAGAAAATCTAATATACCGATTTGTTCATTAGAGCCAAGTACTCTGGATTAGGCTCACTGAAGTTTGGCACCTCAGAGTACACCATGCAGAACCTAGAAAAACAGTATAATGACAACAGTATGAGTTAGCAAATTAAAGAACTGCATGGTTCATTAGAAAACAAGCACAATTAGCCCCGTCTAACTGGGTTTAATGCGATATGTGAAACACTAAGGAGAAAAATCACTGTTTTTGATGTTATTTTCTAATATGGTGCTAATATTTTTGCCATATTCAGCAAACTTTCAGCAGACTATGCTGGACAGTGCTCATGGGAGAACTACAGAACTACAGATACTTCCCTGGAAAGCCTCCACTAACAAGAATCCACTATATGAACAAGAGCGAGAGCTTTCAATCAAGGAGGAGTAAATCATTGAATTGAGGTATTCATTACATTACATTACATTACATTACAATTTAGCAGACGCTTTTATCCAAAGCGACTTACAAATAATGTACATAGAACAAACATAGTCAGGCCTTAAAGGAGGCCAAGGGGTAAAAGCAGGGTAGAGAAGGGAAGGAGGGCAAGAAGGAGATGAGGTTGGTAGTGGCTAGATTTGCAAGAGGCGATTAGAGCAAGTGCTCCCTGAAGAGCTCTGTCTTCAGGAGTTTCTTAAAAATAGCGAGGGACGCCCCTGCTCTGACAGCGGAAGGTAGCTTGTTCCACCATTGGGGAAGCAAGTATGAGAACAGTCTCGATTGCTTTGTGTGAATGTTTGGAAAAGCTAAGCGACGTTCATTGGAGGATCGCAGCGGCCGGGCGGTGCTGTAAGCCTTTAGGAGCGAGTGCAGGTAGGAAGGAGCCTGCTCTGTTAACACCTTGCAGGCAATTGTAAGAGTTTTAAATTTGATACAAGCAGCAACCGGTAACCAGTGGAGCTCAATGAGCAGTGGGGTGACATGCGCCCGTTTTGGTTGGTTAAAGACCAGACGCGCTGCAGCATTCTGAACCATCTTCAGTGGTTTTACAACACAGGCCGGGAGGCCCGTCAGTATGGCATTGCAGTAGTCGAGGCGTGAGATGACCACTGCTTGTACCAAGAGTTGGGTGGCTTGTTGTGTTAGAAACGGCCGTATCTGTCTGATGTTGTACAGCGCAAAGCGGCAGGACCGAGCCACCGAGGCAACATGGTGCGTTCCATGTATTCCAATCACTTCCATGGCCACAGTTGTATAAAACCAAGCACCTAGGCCTGCAGACTGCTACAAACATTTGTGAAAGAATGGGTCGCTCTCAGGAGCTCAGTGAATTCCAGCATGGTACCATGACAGGATGCCACGTGTGCCACAAGTCCAGTTATAAAATTTCCTCACTACTAAATAGTCAACAGTCAACTGTCAATGGTATTATAACAAAGTGGAAGCGATTGGGAACAACAGCAACTCAGCCACGAAGTGGTCGGCCACGTAAAATGACAACACGGTCAGCAGATGCTGAAGCACATAGTGCGCAGAGGTC
Organism: Pygocentrus nattereri; assembly: GCF_015220715.1. Lineage (NCBI taxonomy): Eukaryota > Metazoa > Chordata > Actinopteri > Characiformes > Serrasalmidae > Pygocentrus > Pygocentrus nattereri. Next base: position 13,310,615 of record NC_051231.1, read on the forward strand.
GCCAACTTTCTGCAGAGTCAATCGCTACAGACCTCCAAACTTCATCTGGCCTTCAGAACAGCTCAAGAACAGCATAGAGAGCTTCATGGAATGAGTTTCCATGGCTGAGCAGCTGCATCCAAGCCTTACATCACCAAGCGCAATGCAAAGCGTTGAATGCACAGAGCAGTGGAGACGTGTTCTCTGGAGTGACGAATCACACTTCTCTGTCTGCCAATCTGATGGATGACTCTGGGTTTTGGCGATTGCCAGGAAAACAGTACTTGTCTGACTGCATTGTGCCAAGTGTAAAGTTTGGTGGAGGGGGGATTATGGTGTGGGCTCAACTCCTTAGTTCCAGTGAAAGGAACTCTTAATGCTTCAGCATACCAAGAGATTTTGGACAATTTCATGTACCCAACTTTGTGGGAACAGTTTGGGGATGGCCCCTTCCTGTTCCAACATGATTGGGATGAATTAGAGTGGAGACTGTGAGCCAGGCCTTCTCGTCCAACATCAGTGTCTGACCTTACAAATGTGCTTCTGGAAGAACGGTCAAACATTCCCATACACACACTCCTAAACCTTGTGGAAAGCCTTCCCAGAAGAGTTGAAGCTGTTATAGCTGCAAAGGGTGGGCTGCCAACATATTAAACCCTATAGATCAAGAATGGGATCTCCCTCGATTTCATATGCGTGTGAAGGCGGATGAGCAAATACTTTTGGAAATATAACATATATGAACATATGAAGCTCTCACTGGATATCAGTGATGAAAACTGGAAACTGTTCTCTCATTTTCTTGCTCAGGTTCTGCATTCACACAATGAAAAAGTAACTGCATTACTATTGTAAGTACTACATTGTGATGAAGGTGATTTTGTCCACTCATACAGCTGTAACAACATGCACTGCTTTTTAAATGGAAAAAAATCTTTCCTTAGGGTCATATTTGAGTGATTAACTACAGGAAATAGCGCAATTAATTATTTCAAATGCTCAACAGCCCTAATAAAATGTTTCTTCTTATGTTGTGCCACAGCAAGTTTGGCCTGAAGTTTATCAAATGTGAATCTTTAGCGTATCAAAATTCAGTACTTACTCTCCAATCTTCTGGAGCTCCCCTCCTCTTCCGGTATACAGAGTGAGACAGCCTTTGAAAACTGAAGCATACCTGAAAATGAAACATAAAAATAGACTTGCAGTGTAACAATAAAAGCTGAATTAAAATTACACATTAGTATTACTATAAGTCAATCATATCCATAGTCAGTTATAATTGCGGCGCAATGTGTTTAAAAAAGCAAAAAGGACAGATGCAGTAACTTAACTGGAGAAACTGTGGAAATATATTATTACATAATTTAAAAATGTCAGCTGCCCTTTACATTGTGTTAAAATCTCATGATGAATGGGCCAACAGATATGCTCCACAGTTACATGTTCCATTAACTTTCATTCAAATTTAAGAACACGTTTTCCTTCCTACTTCTCAACATTTCTTGACATTAAAACAAACACTAAAACAAAAGCCGGCTTGAATCTGTCTATACAAAATACAAAACAAATGTAAATGTAATTCGATTAAACTTAAAAGTGGAATTCCACCAAAGTTTTGTCATAGTTAAATGGTTAAGGCATAAACAGTCATTCAGAGTGGTTTGGAATTAAATGCTCTGTTCTTAGAATCGTTCTTAGTGGTGGTGATTGGAACCAGACGTCCACCTCTAAAAGCTCCCTCACAGAAAGTTATATGAAATGTTTTGGCCTAAAAAAATCTGTTCATGGTGGACAAGTACATGCAGGGCACTAATGAGCCAAAATATTTTAAATGGAAACATATTATTTTAGATTTACCACTATTTTACCATCATCAACATTCCATATAAAACTATATAAAATATATAAAACATATAAAAGACTGGTAGTTTTTGATAGTGAATAAAATGGCTTTATTTTGTTGTAGTGACAAGTAAGTGTCGTGAAAAGCAAGTAAAAAAAATTTAGTCTCTATAATTATATATAAAATTATATATAAAAAACCACTCTTATCAATTGAATTATGGAGAAATTTTGAAAAATTGGCTCCTCCCCTTTATTTTGGTTTTACGTACTTTGTATTTCTTTCTATTTATCTGTTTACTATTTTTTAGGCAATGTCTATTTATTTATTTATTTTTACTGTTTTTCACTTAACTACTTTGTCTTTATTTTTCCTTTTGATGTTCCTTTTTATTTACTTAAAAAATTTATTAAATTTGTTATGAATTTAAATGCATTTAATTAAATGTTCTATTTAAATGAACATGCCTTGCCTATGTCCTCCTTTATATTTCAATAATGTAAATGATAAATGTTTTGACTTCTAAGGGTTAAATTGTTCTTTGTCAGCTTTTGGGGGTGCATCTGATATTTACATTTTATTACATGCTACTAATACTTCCTTCTGAATTTCCCTATTTAACTGGTTTTACACAGGACAAAGGTTCACATGTATTTAAACATTCAGAATATACAGTATAGTTGTGAGGTGTAGACCTGTTGAGCAATCATGAATATAGCACAATTTCAGTTATGTAAAATGACTCCACCTTAAAGTCTCACCCTTTGGTAAGTCTGATGATGTCACCGGTCTGGATGAGTCCTCCTACCTCGTCCCACACCGATATGCTGATGCTGCCTGTCTTGTCAGCCACCTTGCAGGTGCGCACCTCATGCCCATCTTTGGTTTTTGTGACCCTTCCTTGAAAAACAGAATCAAGAGAGACCGCATCGGACAAAAAATGAATTTGCTTTCATCTATAATGACCAGACATGTGTTGTGTAAGCACTGCCAACTGGAAGGAGATTAATTTTCTGATATTACTTTGATTGACCTTACTCTCCTGATTGAAAACGCAGATGAAAAACTAAAGGTCACGGTGTAATCTGTTTAATAGGACTGTAAAAAATGATCTCACACTGGATGATGCAAGAGGTGACCTCATCTAGTGTAATACCTTCTTCAGTAAAGGCAATGGCTCTTTTATAGAACCATTTCATGGTTCTTTACTTGGTGAAATGGTGCTTTGGATTGATGGAGAATGTGCTGTATGTGGCTTCACAGAGAACCTGGTTCTATACAGAACCAAAAAGGATTCAGCTACTGTTGCAAGGTTAAGCTTGCAACACTAGAAGAACCCTTTTTGGTGCTGTGCAGAATCATATACAACACATTCTCCATCAGTTTGAAGAACCATTTAAGCATGAAATGATTTTATGGTTCTAAATACACTAAAGAACCTTTGGAGAACCATCTTTTTTAAGTGTGCAAAAGAGTAAAAGGTGTTAATGTAGCAAAGCAGGGTCAACTGTCTATCAATACCCTTAATTTCAGAGGAAACAGTAGAGCATTTGTACACAATGTAGTTTCTCAATCCCTCAGACAGAAGTACAGTTTGTGCACACCTGTTTCCAGCACGATGAAGATGACATTTAAGTTCTTAAGTCCTGGCTTTATGTCCTTGACAAAAGTCTCCGTCGTCATGTTTCGTTACTTTAGTGTCTGATGAATCTCCAGTAATTTAAATCTGACTATTCATTCAGGTCCAGACGCTCTTAGCTGGAGGAGAAATCTTCACAACTTGAACACAACATGGCCAGCTGTTCTTCACTGGACAATTGAGCTCGTCTTCTTTGACCACCTTGATAATAACTCGGACTTTCTTGTTTAAGCAGACGCCTGTAACTTATTCCACAGTCCGAACCGTTTGTAGTTACTTGCTCTGACTTTTAAAAACAATGCTGTCGTTTAGCAGCTAGGCTAGGTTAACTGAGCTAACTTGACGCGAATGGCAGGATTAGCTCTCTGTTAACGCACTAACCTACACTTGTCGACTTCTTATGCAGACTTCGCGCACTAATTTACCACTTTCCCAACAACATCTGACCTGTTACCACTCAAAACGGCCAGTTCATTTCACGCTTTTCTGCTCAAGACATTATGCACTAGTCTAGCTAGCCTGTTGTGCTAACCGTCTCCTGCTAAACGCTGCTTAGCTGTTGTTTTTCCGTAAACGATGACGCAAGCAAGTTGCTTTCACATGTGGACAAGGTCTTAAAGGGAAACTTCACCGATTTTTCGAAAATGCTTCATAATGGAACGGTTCAGATATACACAGTCATTCGGGGGTTGGTGTGAAATGCTCGGTTCTACAAATAATAGAATTGTTCACAGTGGTGGTGATAGGAACCAGACGTCCACCTCTAAAAGCTCCCTCACAGAAAGCTATTGCACGAAATGTTTGTGAATACGCTGTCTGATGTCTGAGACAGAGTTTCGTGCTGAAGTTCTGGCTTAAAATGACTTTTAATCCACTTGTAGAAGAGGGGCGCATGCAGGGCGTTGTGAGGCAAAATAGTTCAGGTTTTAAACTCTTTTACCATCATTAACATTCCATATAAAACTTGGAGGACACGTGTGGGTTCACTGGTGGTCTTGGATAGTGAATAAAATGGCTGTATTTGTGTTGTAGTCATGGTTCTTTGCAATAGTGGAGAGTGGAGCCAGGGAAATATAACCGAAACAATGTCTGAATAACTCTGTTTACATTATAAGCAAAAAATTAAAAAAATTAAAAATTAGTGGACAGAGCACACCACAGAAGTTTCGTGTTATAACCGAGACGTTAGGACATACATATTATTGCTCTGGATATATTATGATTGAAACGGTCTGAAACAGACACTTTGCATTTATAAATAATGTAATAAATAAGATATGTTACTTTATAATTTTCCAAATTGTGGTTATTTTATTAAAATAAACAGGCAGTAGCTTTAATATGTAGCATGTTAAAGCATTATGTGCTGGTTGTGGACGTTTATCTGATAATAATTTTATACTTATTTAATCTTTTTCATAGTCCCAACAGAAAACAGGTAAAGATCTGCTTAGGCCCACATAATGACTCTCCTGATGTAAACTATGATTCTTTGGACCTTCAAGACCAGCTCAGTAACCTGTTAGTTTGTAATACAATAAACCAAATGTAGAGAAGGTTTGTAATAAGTGGTGGTTGAAAATAAATTGGTGGCCTTCGGTGAGGTCAAAAAGAAAACTACAAATCCCAGGAAAGGACCCAAAAATGCTTGTTTGGAATATTTTCACAAATATGAGAAAATATATATTCTTTGGCTTATGATACAGAAGAGATTCCATGAAAGCTCATATAAAACCACCTTAAGAGCAGAACTGGCTGTTTCACCTGCCAAATGTTCAAACTTAATCTTTTTAATAGATCAGACCAGATTACCGAAATCAATTACATTTATGGCTTCATTTTTGATGTCCTTTATACACTGTATTTTCCTTTAGCTTAGGAAACTTTCACACAGAGCTCAAACCAACCTTACCGATTTTCTCTGTACAATGGGGGAATGCCATAACAACATAAATGAAAGTCCCCAAGTGGTATTTCAGGAAAATGTGCCTCTGAGTCTCTGAGTCAGGTCCCAAATCAAGTCCCAGATAAAATTCCTGTATCTTAGACCTGAATCAAATCCCAAAATCTGGTCCCTGAATTAAATCCCCACAAAAAGTACCCAAATCATTTTCTTGAATTAAATTCCTAAATCAAGTCCATGAATCAGGTCTCTGAGTCAGCTCCTCGAATCAAATTCAGGAATCAAATCTCTGACTAATGTGTCCAAAATAAATCCCAGAGTCAAGTCCCCAAATCAGTCCCTGAATCAAATCCACAAATCAAGTCCCTGAATAACGTCCACCTCTAAAAGCTCTCTTACAGAAGGTTATTACATGAAATGGTTAAGAAAACACTGCCTGACATCTGAGACACTGTTTAATGAGTGAGATTTTAGAAGGTTTGAAAGTCTGGGGCGTAAGAAAGTGTGGCGAACTTGTTTGTATGAGCTGTACTGGTTTGTATACTCTTTATAGTAACTGTATGCTATTAAGGTGAATTCCATATGATCGTCTGTTGTGCTTGTATAAAAGTTGTTTTTATATTGGTTTTTATTGTCTCAAATATGTTCAAAAACTGGCAATCAGTGCACAAAAACCTGCACAGATTTCTGCATCATGTTCCCTGTTTTGCTTGGTCATTTCCCAACAACCCATTACAGCAACCTACTAATCTCTGTGGTAATCCTGAGCATTGGCTGCGTTCCACAAGAAAACAGTGTGCAACGTTTCACTGTTGAACTGTGTGTTTCCACTGCATACGTCTGTCACGAATGCTGCATAAGATTCTTTTAGGCCTATGAAACCATATCAGAGCATCTAATGCACATGGAAGTCCAGGAAAGTCCAACTAAGTGCATTCAGTTAAAAAAAGGGTGGTTCTCCATGGGTTTTTCAGTCTATCTTCAGTCAATTTAGAACCATGAGTTGCACATTAAACCATTTAATGCTTTAAGAGTTCTCTGCAGGGTGAAATGGTTCTTCAGATTAACGGAGAATGTGTTGTGTATGGTTCTTTATTGAACCATTTTCAAAAAGGTTATTTGAAGAGTCATATACAACACATTCTGCATCAGTCTGAAGAACCATTTCACCTTGGAAAGAATCATTTAAGCATAAAATGGTTGTATATAGAACTCATGGATCTAAACAGAATCATTCCCTTTCCTAAAGAACCCTTAGAGAACCACCTTTTTGTGGTAGTGTGTAGAGTGTAGGCTATAGTGCTCCCACTCAGTAACTGGCCATGGCTTGTAAACAATCAAAGATATTGATTTATGTGTCAGTATTTGGTTTTGTAAGTGTGTAATTGTACAACAGAACTGATTACAGGCTTAACTGACCCATGCATGTGGTCATTTCACATGTAAACGGTTTGAAACATTGCGCTCATAGTGAACGCACCTGAATAACATTTAATCCTGAGAGAACTAATCTCCCCATTCACTTCACCGGACAGCACTTGGCCAGCACTGAGGTAAGACCATTTCTAACTGGAGTTGTTCACTATTTTTTGTAGGAGGGGACGGGAAAAGGCAATTAGGTGATTTTCATTCATCCTTGCTAGCTGCTATATTCAAAGTAAACATCTAGTTTGAAGGGGAAAATCTAAAATTCTACATAGTTAAGTGATTGAGATGTTAACAGAGTCATTCTGAGTGGTTTGGTGTGAAATGCTCTGTTCTAGAGAAACTTATCGAGTCAGAACTGTTCACAGTGCTGGTGATAGGAACCAAATGTCCACCTCTAAAAGCTCCCTCACAGAAAGTTATTACATGAAATGGAGACATTGTTTTATGATAGTTTGTCATGAGGTTTTGTCTTAGAATGTATTTTAATCCATATATTTTAAACTATTCATGGTGGAGGGATACATGCAGGTTGTTGCGAGGCAAAATAGTTCCCAAAGAAAAGATGTTTTTCAGATTTCTGACTATTTTACCAATATTCCATATAAAAGCTCAGAAGGCATGTGTGGGTTCACTGGTAAATAAAATGTCTATATTTGTCTTGTAGTCATGGCAACCCCTGATTCCTATCAGCACCATTGCCTGCACAAATAGGCATTTAGTTTCAAATGGGGTTAGGGGGCTTGTTGAGAAGTCTAATTAGACATGCATGTCAGTTAGCACCCACTGCAGCGTATGAATGTGCAGAATGGGTAGGTAAGTTTGATGTTTGTGAGAATAAAGAGCAAATCCTGATGGAGTTTGATTGCTTTAGCTTTTTTCTTTTTTAGAGTGACATTTAACATATAATCCCATGTAATACTGCATGTTAATGTATGTGTAATCCTATTGCCATAAATCAAAGCCAAAGAACAGAATGCTGCCTTTCTGTGGCTAATGCATTGCCACTACTAACATACAGTATAGTAAGTTTTTCCACATTTTTAATGGGTTACATTTCAAAATATATCACAAAAACAAATTCAGTGAATTCGAAGTTGTTAAATGTAAGTAATTTATGTATGTATTTATCTAAGTAGGTATTTATTTATTAGGCCTATGCAAATAAGACCAACAAACAGATATAAGCTCCCTTATACCAGCCTGAAGAAGGATATGAAAGCAGGTGGCATCACGATGTTCAGCTGTTCACATGTTCAAGCAGGAGCAGGCTCAGGAATTTTAAATGCTTTACTATATTAAATACTAGATCAGAGGTTTTCACAGTAGTGTCCTTTTCTTGGGTGATGAAGCTTCTGTAAATGGACATGACCTGTGAGCACATAAGTGCTGTATAGGGTTTTTTCAATGAGCCGTTGTGCAGTTTAAAGAGAAATGACAGTTTTTTTCTTTTTCAATACTTCTGCACAACTCATTGAGATGTAAACAGGGTCATTTAGAGTGGTTTGGTGTGAAATGGTTAAAATTTCTTTTCAGTGGTGGTGATAGGAACCAGGGATCCCCATGACTACGACACGAATATAGCCATTTTATTTACTATCCAATATCACCAGTGAACATACATTTGTCTTCTGAGCTTTATATGGAATGTTGATGATGGTAAAGTAGCGCAAAAGCTGAACATATAAGTATTTTTCAGGAACTACTTTGTTAGTCAACGTCCTGCATGTATCCCTCCACCACTAATGGAGTTTAAAACAATGTCTCAGGCATCAGACAGTGCATTCAAAACCATTCCATGTAATAACTTTCTGAGAGGGAGCTTTTTGTGGGGCGTTAAACTTTTCAGACGTCTGTTTTCCATCACCACCACTGTGAAGAGAAATCTGTGGAACTCACTTATAAGTTGTTTCTTGATTTGATCATTTAGCATTGCTGTCCATGGAATTACTGTATTTTACTGCAATTGTTTATGCACTTTGCAAAAGCATTTTTTTTTCTATGTAGGTCCACAGAATTTGAGTGGAGAGAAAAAATACAGTGCGTGCAGGTTTGCCTCTCTGACCACAGCCAGTGTGTGAACGACCTGTGACAAATGGCCTCCATATCTGTAGCAGATCCCAGTGGATTAAGTCCAGTCGACTTCATCCAGCTGCAGGAATATATGGAATGTAAGTTCTTATTATAATCTGAACCAAAGATCGTACAGTCAATGAGATCAATCATTCATGCTTTCAGTGGCTCATTTATTGATTGCTTGTTTAAAGGGCCCACATCCTTCAGTTATACTTGTTTTTTTCCCTCTGAGGTTCACTGATAACATTTGTTATAATTTATTTTCACTTGACCAGTCTGTGTGCCTTAGATTTAAACAGGCTGTTTTTTGTTATTGTGCTATTAAGACTGATCTACACTAGATATACACTATATTGGCAAAAGTATTCACTCACCCATCCAAATCTTTAAATTCAGGTGTTCCAATCACTTCCATGGCCACAGGTGCACAAAACCAAGCACTTAGGCCTGCAGACTGCTTCTACAGACATTAGTGAAAGAATGGGTCACTCAGGAGCTCAGTGAATTCCAGCATGGTACCGTGATTGGATGCCACTTGTGCAACAAATCCAGTTGTGAAATTTTCTCACTACCAAATATTCCACAGTCAACTGTCAGTCGTGTTATAACAGGAAGCAGTTGGGAGTGACAGCAATTCAGCCACGAAGTGGTAGGCCGCGCAAAATGACATATCAGGGTCAGCGGATGCTGAGGCGCATAGTGTGCAGAGGTCGGCAACTTTCTGCAGAGTCAATCACTACAGAACTCCAAACTTCATATGGCCTTCAGATCAGCTCAAGAACAGCATAAAGAGCTTCATGGAATGGGTTTCCATGGCCGAACAGTTGCATTCAAGCCTTACATCACCAAGCGCAATGCAAAGTGTCGAATGCAGTGGTGTAAGGCACCAACACTGGATTCTAGAGCAGTGGAGACGTGTCCTCTGGAGTGACCAATCATCTGGCAATCCGATGGACAAGTCTGGGATTGGTGGTTGCCAAAAGAATGGTGCTTATTTGACTGCATTGTGCCACGTGTAAAGTTTGGTGGAGATTATAGTGTGGGGTTGTTTTCAGGAGTTGGACTTGGCTCCTAAGTTCCAGTGAAAGGAACTCTTAATGCTTCAACAAACCAAAATATTTTCGACAATCTGATGCTCCCAACTTTGTGGGAACAGTTTGGGGACGGCCCCTTCCTGTTCCAACATGACTGCGCACCAGTGCACGATGCAAGGTCCATAAAGACACGGATGAGAGAGTTTGGTATGTAAGAACTTGACTGGCCTGCACAGAGTCCTGACCTCAACCTGACAGAACACCTTTGGGATGAATTACAGTGGAGAATGCGAGACAGGCCTTCTCGAGCAACATCAGTGTCTGACCTCACAAATGCGCTTCTGGAAGAATGGTCAAAAATGCCCATAAACACATCCCTAAACCTTGTGGAAAGTCTTCCCAGAAGAGTTGAAGCTGTTATAGCTACAAAGGGTGGGCCGACATCGTATTAAGCCCTATGGATTAAGAATGGGATGTCCCTCAATTTCATATGCGTGTGAAGGTAAATGAGCAAATACTTTTGGAAATATATTGTAACTTTGCAGTCTCAATAGACAAACACTGGCAACAGAATGGGTCATACTGATGAGCTCAGTGACTTTAAACATGGGAGGTGTAAAGCACCACGCCACTAGACACTTGTGCAGTGAAAACGCATTCTGTGGAGTGACGAATCACGCTTCTGTATCTGGCAGTCTGACTGACGAGTCTGGGTTTGGTGAATGCCATGAGACCGTTACTTGCCTGACTGCATTGTGCCAGCTGTAAGTTTGTTGGAGGAGGGATAATGATATAGGGTTGTGTTTTCAGGGGTTGGCCTAGGCCTCCAGTGAAAGGAAATCTTAATGCATCAAACACCTTTGGGATGAGCTAGAATGAAAATTGTGAGCCAGGCCCTCTCATCCAACATGTCTGACCTCACAAATGCTCTTCTGGATGAATGGGCAGAAATTCCACAGACACACTCCAAAATCTTAAAGAAAGCTTCCCAGAAGAATGTAAGCTGTTATAGCTGCAAAAGGGGGCCAACTCCATATTAATGCCTATGGATTTAGAATGGGATGTCATAAAGCTCCCATAGGTGTAATGTGTAAGTGTCCCAATACTTTTGTCCATGTAGTGTATGTTAATGAGCTCTGTTCTGTTGTGCCTCAAAAGGTACAAAAGGTGAAACACTGCTTATTCCTGCTATAGTCTGAATGTAATTAAGCTGGTTCCTGTGACATCACAGAAAGGGCGAATTCAAAACAGCCCTTTTTTCTTCAGTATCAGAGTTTGAGGACATGTGATGCCATGAAAGCATTTGTATTTTATATGTTGCCACACTCTTTTGACTTTCATAGACAGCAGTATGAAGGTGAAAGATGTGATGAAAGACTTCAATGCTGGTGGAAAGCTGGTCCATCACAGGTTTGGTGAGGTAAGACTGACAATTACATTCCGTGTTCGCTTCAGACAAATGGCTCTATAGAATATGATGAATATATAAATATATATTCCAAATGTATTCATCAAATGTATGTTTGCAATAAATGAAAGTGTCAGGAGCATCAGGCAGTGTATTCATAACCATTAATAATTAAGCAGGACATTTGAAAGACTTCAGTGCTAATCAAAATCAGAATCTGATTCAGTTTTATTGACCAAGTGTGCTGACACACACAAGGAACTTGTCTCTGGGTAACAGTGCTCATAAACAGTACAATTGCCATTATATAGTGCTTAGCAACATGACAATAGACATGATTTACAACTAACACACAATTAATTGTTTAAGTGAACCTTAATAGTCCCACAGCGGGGAAATTCCACCTCCCAGTTTACCCATCCATGCAGTGAAACATCACATACACACTAGTGAACACACACACTAGGAGGTAATGGGTAAACTTGTCCAGTTTGGTGGGCAGCCCTATCCATGGTGCCTGGGAGGGGGTTAGGTGCCTTGCTCAGGGGCACTTCAGTTAAGTTATCTTCTAAGCCGCTTCTCCTTCTGGGTCGCGGGGGGTGCTGAAGCCTATCCCAGCTGTCATTGGGCGAAAGGCAGGACAGGTCATCCTGGACAGGTCACCAGTCCATCGCAGGGCAGACAGACAGACAGACAGACAGACAGACACATGCGCTCACACATTCACACCGAGGGGCAATTTACCATGTCCCAATGGCCTGACTGCATGTCTTTGGACTGTGGGAGAAAACCGGAAAACCTGGAGGAAACCCTCGCAGACACAGGGAGAACATGCAAACTCCACACAGAGAGGACCGTGCTCACCCAGCTGGGTGCCCCTCCTTGCCCCCAATTACTATTAACAAAAACTAAAAATATTGCATGGCTAATTATTGCACAAGAGCCGAAATATTACATAATCCATCCATCCATCCATCCATTTTCTAAGCCGCTTCTCCGTCAGGGTCGCGGGGATATTACATAATATTATATGATATTACATATGTATTATTGAATAGATGAGGAGTATGTAGTGTTTGGGGTGTTTAGGCTGATGACTTGTGTGAGTATTCATTCAATAACTTAATGGCTAGTGGAAAGAAACTGTTCCTGTGCCTGGATGTTTTGGCAGCAGGTGTTCTGTAGCACCTGCCAGATGGGGGTTCAAACAGATTAAGCCATGCGTGTGAAGGGTCCTCAGTCATTTTCCCTGTCCTTTTCCTGACACGGGAAGAGTACAGGTCCTGGAGGGACTTGTCATGCTGAACCAGAAAGTCCACCATCATAATGGGTTGGGTGCAGTAATATGTAGGTGCAATAATATAAAATCATCTAAATAGTATATCTAAATGTGTCAGTTTTTGTGACATTACAAAACAGCGAAAACTGTTCTTGCATCTTGAACTTTTACAAATGGTATGTACTGAAATATTTACAATGTTGCATGAAAATGCATAAAACTTTATTATTCCAAAAAAGAGAGTGAAATTCAGTTTTGCATGATATGGGCCCTTCAGCTAAAAGGACATGAAACAACAGTGCAATGTGATATTGTCCTCATTTAAATGAAAATTAAAAATATGATGCGTACAGTAAAAGTTCTGGAGATAATCCAGGCTCAGTCCATACAGTCCTGTGTTTGGTTATTATGTGTGCAGCACTTTTCCCCTCTCTTCTCCTGCAGGGCAGGATTAGATGTTGGGGTAGATTAAAATGACATTAAAAAAATTACAATGCTCTTTCAGTTCTTGTTCACACTGGAGCTGAAACAAATGATTTAGATCTGTGTATGACATCAATTAGTCACAAAATGTTAATAGAAATTAATGTAGTGGTTGGTTAGTGTAGTGGTTAACACCTTTGCCTTCTACGCTGTAGACTGGGGTTCAATCCCCGACCAGGGCAAGCACCCTACACTATACCAATGAGGGTCCTTGGGCAAGACTCCTAACACCACCTTGGCCTACATGTGTAAAATGATAAGTCGCTCTGGATAAGAGCGTCAGCAAAATGCCGTAAATGTATGAGTCTCAAAAAACCCTTCTCTCCTCTTTAGCGTATTGATGCAGAGGGATTCTCTCTGTTTCTCAAGTCCTACCTAGAAGTGGACGATTTCCCAGCTGACCTCTCCCAGCGTTTATATCAGTATTTCCAAAGTTCTGAACAGCACGTTCCTGGTCGGAGTGCTCACCCCAAAGACGGTTAGTCATTTAGAACTGCTATGTCAGATTCAGAGACCACCCTTCATTTATTTTCCCATATTTTATATTAGACCATTTTTTTACAACTGAATTACTTCAATCTGTGGTCCCATTTCAAAATAGTAAACCAAGCTACTTAAAAAACAATGAATTATTCAGATTTTAGATATTTACAGAGACCATATTATCATTTATTTAAACACAAGGCATTAATTGAGCTAATATATCGTTATATCACTGCTGTTGGACCAAATCCTTGTATCTCCATTTTTGTTTTTTAGTTTTTGACATGATTTGAAATGCCTGTTGCCTTTTACATTGTGTGTAAATTTCATGATGAATGAGCAAAAAAGAAACGGCCCAAAATTACTTGGAGGAAAGTCTGGTTCCATTGACATTAAAAGTAAAGTATGTTTTTCATTTTCCTGTAAATTTATCATTTTGGAGATACAAGGTTTTGCTCCAGCGGCGATATAGACAATCCTCAATTATAGGGTACTTTCTTTTGGGACATGTCTGTTTCAAACCCTATCCCCTAAATTCACACATAAAGAAAATAATGCTTGTTATTTTACTTTAATTTTTTTAAATTCATTTTTTAACTGAGTTTTTATTTGACACATATAACAATACACAGAACTTCTATTATGTACGAGATGCATCTGCAATACAACATAACAACCTAAAATAAATGAAAAAAAAAAAAAAACAGAAAAGGAGGTCATTACAGTTCATGCATTTGAAGCTTAATTGGTAGCCACCTTTTGCTAAATTTATCAGATCTTAGCTGTAATCTTGCAGTAATTTTCTCCATTATAAAAACTTTTTTAACCCCCTCTCTCCATTGCAATATGCTGGGAGGCTGAGGTTTTAACCAGCACACCGTTATCATTTTTTTGGCTATTAAGAGTAAGACTCTCAATAAGTATGTCAAATCCTCATCAATCATACTATCAGGTAACATACCTAATATACACAGTGCAGGATCTAATGTGAACCTGATTCCTAAAATTTGGCTAATTTCTTTTTGGATATACCCAAAATATATGTGTATATATTTTTACTTTCCACTCAAATTCCCTTCATGTGGGTCTATTAGTTAATTTATGTCCTGCTATTAATGTTTCTTCCCATTCATCATCTGTTATTGTAATATTTGCTTCCAACTCCCATTTTTCCTTGATGTCCATATTATTAACCTCAAAACCTTTTCCCATTCATCATGTTTCTGGAGATAGTGTTGTAGTTGTAGGAACTTATAGAAGTTGTGAGCAGGCAGGTCAAACTGTTGTCTAAGTTGTTGAAATGATTTCATGTTTTGCCCCCTGAACAATTGTGCAATGTGTGTTAACCCTTTATTTGCCCACATTTTGTAGCCTGCATCCATGGCAATGTTTTAGTTTTTTTAAAGATCTCTTTCTATAAAATGAAATATTTAGATTTTTTCATGAGTTTCATTTAAAAATGCTGTACAAAGTTTTAGTCTGTAGGAGGCTGCGTTCCTCTCCCTCGTGGCCTCATGATGAGCAGTTTGATCCCCTTGTTTTGAAGTAAATGTGTCCCAAAGTCTGAAACTCAGTGTGGAACATTAAGATTTATCACTAATGAAGCACTTTTTTGTGTTTTAATGAAAATATGATGATTTTATGTGTGTACGGCTGTTCAAAGCCATGTTTGCTAGTCATACTGGCTGCGGTTTTGGGCTCAAAATTAGTTAAAAATTCACTATCAAAACAGTCAATACAGCAACATTTTATAAAGTTTCAGTTTTGTTATGATTGTTTTGGTAGTGACAAAAAGGAATTTTCTGTCATTTACTTCAGTAAAATAAACATAATTTATAGGGTCACTGCAAACTCCAAAATCCCAAATGTTTTGAATTCTAACTGTGAACCACTTTGAAAGAATTATTCATGTCAGACCTTCAAACACACGTTTAGCTGTGTTTAGCTGTGTTTAGCTGTCATACCTTTCATGACTTAAAATGCAAAAATACTATTTTATTAATCAAATTCCATTCATTTGTCCTTATTTGAGTCTTTTTTCCATTACAGGTGGCGTCTGCATCAAAGCTGTATCATGTTACTTCTCTGTGCTGGAGGATGGAAAACCACGTGACAAGCTTGAGTGTAAGAAATGATGACGATGAGATTTGAAGGGCCCCATCAAAGAAAACCGAATTTTTATCATCTTTTTGAGATGAGTTTGATTTGATTTAAAAATATATATCTGTAAGATCAGTGTAGCCCTGCTCACCAATCCTAAAGTATGTAGGAGTGTTTCAGCCCAGACTGCTTTTTGAACAAGGCACAATACAGGGCAACCAATCAGCACTGAGCTTATTATATATAACACATATGTTAGTCTTAAGGGCACAGTAACAAAAACAGCCTGTTTAATTCTAAGGGATATGGAGAGATGGTCATGTAAAAACTTTTTTTGGTGTGTAAAACTGCAAAAATATTACTGGTTTTGAGGGGAAAAAACAAAATACAACATAAAAGCTGTATATGGGCCTTTTAATCTCATCTTCAGTGCAGTGTATGCAGTCGTGTTAACACCACTTGACATAGTGCATCACACACTGAACTCAGTTTATAAAATCAATGCTATGTCACTGTAGGTCAGTGTACTTTTTTCTACCCTTCCTTTTAAATGAGTCTAATTTGAAAGAGTTGTTGTGATTTTATTAATCATTCGACCAAAATTGCATTCATTAGACGCTCTTGTGTGTGATATTCCCAGAAAATGTGTTCATATGGAGATAGAAAGACCCCCAAATTGGCACTGCACTTTTTCTAGAGTCATTCAGAGTGGTTTGGTGTGAAATGTTTCGTTCTAGAGAAACTAGATGTATTCACAACAATATTGATAGGAACCTCTAAAAGCTCCCTCACAGAAAGTTATTACATTAACTGGTTATGAATACATTTTAGCCTAAAACCTATTTTTTATTTATAGTCCGGATGGAGAGGTACATGAAGGACAGTACTGTATATATATTTATGTATTAGCTTATGTATATATATATATATATATTAGCACTATTTTACCATCAATCATCGACACTCTTGAGTTGGCGTAGTGCTAACTGTTGCAACAGTGTTTGATTTTAGGTTATTTTTACACAACTGTCTTGGCTCCTTTCAGTCATAATAATCATATATGTAGTTAAATGACATATCTGGTGATTTTCTCCTGCGTTGTTTACTGCATGCTGGCTACAGATGATAGACAGACGCAGAGGACATCTGAGGGAATGTGAATTAGAGTGCTGGCCCACTGTAGGTCCACCCTGAATGACCTAATGACTGGCTGTGACAACATTGATCAGATATGTCATCAATATTGCTTTTAACACCACCTAAGCCTTGTTTAATCTATTGACACTGCCCACATGTCCAATAACACAAAACGGTACTCGGTCAGTGCTCATTTAACATCCTGAAATAAACAAAGTCTCATGCATGGCCGGACAAATACCTCACAGCTTACACAGGCCTAGTGTTGCATTTTAGTTATTAGTGGAAAATGTATAATTATAAGGTTCTGAAATGCACCTAGAACCCAGAGCAGCAGTCAGTTTATATATTTAACTATGTCAGTTGGAAATGTATAGCCCAATAATAACTAAATAATTTGGAATACAAATGTTCCATTAACCTACATTAAAAATAAGAAAAAAAACACATTAAGAATGACTCAGGTTAGAAAACACAGAGACTTCGCAAACTCTAAACCAAACAAAGCAGTTTATATGAGGCCGTTAACGAGTCCAGAATCATTTGCAGGTGTGCGAGTGGGCGAAGCCAGGAAGAGTCCTAATCGCACTGAACCATCATTATCAAAAGTCAATCTTGATAGCAATTTTAAAATGACATATGGTTTATCTTCCATAAACAGCTAAACTTTTTGGCAAAAAAGTTTATCATTTGCTATTTTAAGAGTTTTTTCAACATCTTTGTTAAATAAACTAAACTTTGTTAAATTTGCTTATATAAAAGGACCCTTATTATGGAATAACCTACCTTTTTAAAAAAGAAAGTGTTATCTATCGCTGCTGTCGGAACAAAACCTTGTATCTCCATTTCTGTCATTTTTCAGTTTTTGACATAACTTGAAAATGCCTATTGCCCTTTATATAGTGTGCAAATTTCATGATGAATGGACTGAAATATGTAGCCCAAAATTACTTGGACAAAATGTCTGGTTCCGTTTACTTTAATCAAAAGTATGTTTCTTCCTTCTACTGTAAAGTTACCATTTTGGAGAGGTTTTGTTATGATATGATATGATATGATATGATATGTACAGAACATGCTGTTTACTCTTTAGTATATTTATATATACATAGTACACACAGTGTGTGTGTGTGTGTGTGTGTGTATGTATATACATACATACATATATGCATGTATTTGACTATATATATATATATATATATATATATATATATATATATATATATATACATATATATATATATAGTATCTCACATTATGAGTACACCCCTCACATTTCTGCAAATATTTTATTATATCTTTTCATGGGACAAGACGGTAGAAATGCAACTTGCATATAACTTAAAGTAGTCGGTGTACAGCTTGTATAGCACTGTAGTTTTACTGTCCTCTGAAAATAACTCAACACACAGCCATTGTATAAATAACATATTTACATATATCAATCATGAAAGTACAGTATTTTACAGTATATACTGTTTTTTCTGTCCCACAGTTACCTTCAAGCTCTATGACCAGAATGGAAATGGATTGCTTGAGAGCACGGTAAGATTGTTTTTATTATTTTTCACCTCTGTATTATTTTTTCTGTATTCAGTGATCTGTGCTGTACAGTTTACTTTTGAATATTTGGCTCATTAGGAAGTTGACAAGATCATCACTCAGATGATGCGGGCTGCAGAATATCTGGGATGGGACGTGTCAGAACTCAAGCCAGTAAGTGTTTCTGTTGTTATACACAGCACCCAAAGAACATTTTACAGGCAGATAAAGAGGACACATGCATTCCACTGTATTGTATTGGACTGTACCATAACAACATCCATGTTGCATTGTAAAGTATTGTGTATCATATTATAACATATCATATTGAATCGTATTGTAATGTATGGTATTGCATCGAAACACATCACAGTGTAATGTATCTTAACATATAGCGTATGATTTTATCATAGCATTTTGCATAGTATCATAATACATTGTATTTGAACACGTAAAACATCAAATATAGCCTGTGCAAAATTTATATCTTAGATTTTCTATTCCATTTGTTCCTAAACATAAAGCTCAACAAATAAATTGACATTTAGAAATAAACAATAGAAATGGGCAGAAAAATGCCATATTTGAATGTGGAGGATGTATTAACATATTTTTCTACACAACATGTAATTTGACCAGGAGCATTTAAACTTTTGCCTAGGACGGTATACAGAAGTATAGCCATAAAGACATAAATAAACAGCAATGTGGGTGCTTTTAAAATAAAATCAGTTGTATTCTGAGTGCTCATAAAACAGAATAAGTCTGCTTTGGTCAGGCGCTTCAGGAGATGATGGCAGCCATAGACGCAGACAGCAATGGTACGGTTACTCAGGAGGAATGGATCCAGGGTGGCATGAACAATGTACCCCTCCTGGTGCTGCTTGGACTCCAGGCAAGACCTCTACTTATGTTATTCACACGATTATTACTGATGCTTTGTATTGTATTGGTCAGCTGGGTCCAAATGTCTGAGGGCGTTAGTCAAAGTGCTTCTGTTTTGAGTTTTCTTTTTCAAAAATGCAAAAATTTGGCATTACAAATGATATTATCAGCATAATTAGATTGAAAAGTAGAGTTTGGAGTATGTGCTTGAATTCCCCCCTTTTGCTTTAAAGGGCCCGTATCCTACATATGAGTTTATTTACCAAAAAAGTTGTACTTCAGTTTTAAATTGCCATTTTAAAACCTCTTAATTGCTAGAATTAAGGCTGTTTTTTTTACTGTTTGTGACATGGAGCGATGAGGCGGACGCACGTGCTGAGTAAAGCGAGATTTATTTTGGGCAAATCCAGGGTCGTGGTCGAAACAGTCCAGGTTCAAATAGCCAAAATGAACAGATCGGGGTGAAGACATAATAAACTACAATGTAGACTATACACAGAGAACAAATTACAACAGAGGCTAGGATAACAAACAGCAAACGATACATCCCACATATGTACAAATCAAACAAAGACCAGCAACCACAAGGGGCAAACACAGGGCTTAAATAACAAGGATGACGAGGGACAGGCGGAAAACAGGTGGAAACAATCAGGGGCGAGGTTACAAAACAAGGGGCCGGACTGGGGATCAAAACAAAGAAAGAAAGTGGATTAGACTAAAACACAACACAAACACATGGACAGGACTAGGAGGGGCCAATCGTGACACTGCTCTTTTAAGACTAATATAGGTATGAGTATGTAAATGAGATATGTTCTGACAGCCTACCCTGTATTTAAAATACTTTAATGACAGTGTGCACTTTAGCTGGCATGTAATCCACAAGCTTTTCATGGTCCATCTCACTAATTTGTTTAAATTAATACAGACAAACAGTGCATAGTCTTTAGTATTTCTTCTTAGTTTCACTTGGCACAGGTTTTTTTTTGTTTTAAAGTTTTCTAATGTTTATTTTAAGGTTTAAATGAAAGAAAAAAATTCAGACTCAGACGTTTGGACCTCACTGTATTTCGCCTTTTAACACAGTTTACTATGTATTTCTTAGATGGCAGATAGAGATGGTCAGCATGTTTGGCGGATGAAACACTTCAACAGGCCCACATACTGCTTCGTCTGTCAGAACATGCTGCTGGGCCTCCGCAAACAGGGTCTGTCCTGCAACGGTGAGTTCAGACGATACTGAGGCTTTAGGAAAAACAGGGGTGCACGATATGAAACAAATATAATTTTATGATTCATAAGACTTCTTCACAATATGCACTATATATGTGTGAGTGTATATATATATATATATATATATATATATATATATATATATATATATATATATATATATATATATATATATATATATATATATGTGTATATATGTCATGACACTGAAGAGGAATATGTCTGCATATTTTGACAGTTTCATTGTAAACAAAGTCATTCAGAGTGATTTGGTATAAAATTCTCTGTTCTAGACACAGTTGTTCACAGTGGCAGTGACAGGAACCAGACGTCCACCTCTAAAAGCTCCCTCACAGAAAGATATACATGAAATGATTATGAATACACTGCTCGAAGTCTGAAATAGTTTTGAGAAGATTTTGGTTTAAAAAGCTTTTTTTTATATATCTGTGGTGGAGGGGTACATGTAGGATGTTGTGAGGCAAAATAGTCCCTTATTATTACAGATTTTTCACTGGAATTGAAAGTTATTTCAGTGCGTTCAGTGTTTTCCATTTAGTTTCTGTTGAGAGGGCAGCATGTGTTGCCAAACTCAAAATGGGTTGTAATAGGTAAAATAATCCCCAAAGAAAAATTGTTTCAGATTTTCCACTATTTTCCCATCATCAAAGGTTCCATATAAAATTCAAAAGACTTGTGTAGGTTTACTGGGGGTTTTGGATCGTAATTAAAATGTGTAAATTTGTGTTGTAGTCATGGCGACCCCTGGTTCCTATCATCAACACTGAAAAGAAATCTGAACCATTTCACACCAAACCACTCAATCACTCTGTTTACATTTCATACACTGACATTATACAAATAATTTTTCATTAAATGGTGAAATTGCCCAAAAAGTTTTTCTGGGGTTGGCTAACGTGTTTGGAACAGGCACCATGCGCCAGCAGTAGTGTCTAAAAACACTATCTAAAACTATACTGTAAGTAGGGCTGGGCAATACGGCCCAGTAATGCCACATTAATAAAGACTATCAAAAATCATTATGACTTTTAGTTTCACGCAGTGCACTGCCCTAATAAAACAGGTATATTAAGGCTCTTGCTCTTTAAGCACTGACAATATTTACAACATGCTCAGAAAAGCATTTTGTGGTGTAATGTGATACAATTTGCTCTGCTACTGCTGTATGGTGTGGTTTGCCAGCTGCACAGAAGAGAATAAAAAGGTCCTGCAGCAGGTGGTAAGAGGGGGCAGAGCATGCCATTGGTACCACACTAGCCCACCTTAGGGACATCTACACTGGTCAACTCCTACAGAAAGCCAGCGGTATTTCATAGGACCCCCTCACCGTGGACACAGCCTGTCGAAAAACATCCCAGAATTGATCAAAATAAATAAGATGATAACAGAATGGGCTAACATCCAAGGAGCTACTTGTTACTATGCAGCACTGCTCCAAATTAAAATTGATTAAAATATCTCTTTTTTAATAAGACATGCCATTGACCAGTAGCCAGATATATTAACAGTACCTGCATGTGTACAGCTGCAGAGCAGTGTGTTTAATAAAGTGACCACTGATTATTCATAAATATACTGTTTTCTACTATTGGTTGCATTAATTGTAAACAACAAAGAGTCATCCTGTATGAGCAGTGCTTATGTAAGACTGCAGCTCCATGTCTGGCCACCAGAGGGAACATAAGTGTTTTTCATTCAGTTCGTGTTGAGAGGGCAATACCTGTTGCTAAAATCAAAATGGGTTGTAATATAATCTATGTAAGCTTTATGCGTCCATTTCAGTGAAAAATCACTTTTCTGTGGCATTGATTATGCATAGATGTCTTTCCTGAATCGTTCACTGAATCAAACCATTCAAGACCACAGATATGGTTTCTCAAATGTAGTAGAGATGCAGACTTGCTTTCCATGAATGGTTTGATTAGGATGAGTAATGATAAACTAGAACTACTGTGCTAATTTGTCCTGGACGGCTTGTTGCACGTCTCTCAGAGGGCTGATTTAGTGGGCTAACTGTCTACATCCTTCAGCATTGCTGAGTTTGCTTAGGACAGATGAGATCACATAGTTTTATGCCAGTTTTATTGCAAATATTAAATGTAACACCCACATTATCATTGCAAGCAGGATTTTTTAATTAAGTGTGCGTTTGTTTTTTTTGTTCTCTTTTCTGTACCTTTCAGTTTGCAAATGTACTGTTCACAGCCACTGTGCCAACAAAAACCCTCCACCCTGCACTGCCACGTTCGTCAAATCCAAAGATGAATTAGGGGTGAGTCACAGAGAACACATTTTACAGTGATTGATCTTTTCCTGGACACAAATGTTTTCATCAGCGGCAATTCACACTGGAGCTACAAAGCTAATATAGCTAAAAAGCAATGGGAGCCCCACAGGACCACCACAGACCAGGTATTATTTGGGTGGTAGGTCATTCTCAGCGCTTCAGTGACACTGATGTGGTGGTGGTGTATTAGTGCGTGTTGCACTGGGGTGAGGGGATCAGACACAGCAGTGCTGCTGAAGTATTTGAACACCTCAGTGTCCATCCTACAGTGTCCTGCGTCCTGTGACCACTGATGAGGACTCACAGCATGTGAGCTATCATCTCTGACTTTGCATCTACAAAGTGGACCAACAAGGGGTGTCTAATAGAGTGGACACTGACTGTTAAAGACAATGGCAGCATTGCTGTGTCTGATCCACTCGCACCAGTGCAACACACACTAACGCAGCACCACCACGTCAGTGTCACTGCAGTGCTGAGAATGAACCACCATCCAAATAATACCTGCTCTGTGGGGGTGACCACTGAAGAACAGGGTAACAAAGTATGTCAAGAATCAGATGGACTACAGTCTGTAACTGTAGAACTACAAAGTGCTCCTGTATGGTCAGTGGAGCAAAGAGTGTAGATACAAGTACATGTACTTAATGTTATTGCTGATCGGTGTATACCCCACCAGTTAGCATGGTGTTAACTGAATGTCTAAATACACTCTGACCTAAAAGCATACGTAGTTGTTAATCAATCTGTAATAGATTTGATTATGTGGTTTTGTTCACAAAACTGCGCTCATCAACTAATTTCTGCATTAATGCACCAAAGTATTAAATAACGCTGAATCAGGGCCCAGTATGTCATTCAGTCATGGCCATTTCTTGCCATAACAGAATAGGCCTACCAGTAGAGGTGGGCATTGTAACCATATTGTATTGTTATTGTGATAAATTTTGTTATTGTGATAAACATGCATCATTACAAAGACTGCATTATGTTTGATTGGACTTAGCGTGAAATGCTGAATAATAATCATTTTGTTTATATTTGAGAAACAGTCTACTCACAGTGCATACTTAGCACAGTAGTAATTGGAGGATATAAGCTTCCATTACTTCATTAGCTCCTGTACAAAACCCAGAAAGCAATCTTCAGACACCAAACTACAACCTACATTTGCAGTAAAAAACTGTGTACATTTGATTGTTTTGTTGTTTTAACCTGAACCATTGTGTCCAAATAAACACTAATGAATATTTATACATTATTTCTGAGTGACATTTTATATTGTGCATCTCAGATTGCAGTGCATGACTGGGTCAGTGCGGACTGTGACTCCAGCAAGTGTGAGATCTGCCATAAAAAGATCAAGGCGCTGGCGGGGAAGCGCTGTGTGTGGTGCCACCTGACGGTGAGCGGGATGTACAGTGTGTGGTTTTTAACTTTTGGATATATGACCGTCCAACTGCTTCAAGGTTACTGATTGACAATGTCAGCTATAATTTGGAATCTTACTGTTTGCCTGCTGAAAAAGACTTGGAAGCTGTGCCTACTGACTTTGATGCATTTAACCTGTGTCATTTCTTAGAATTAGCTGATTAAAATAGAAACGTTAAATAAACCTGAGCCTTACCTGTAGGAAGTGAACTATTTTGCCGCAGCCAGCACTGTAGGTTTCCTCTCTCTCAGTGAGACACAAAACCCCCAATGTGGGGAATCTGAATTACTGTGGAGAACCTGTACTTTGTTAAGTTTTGAGGATTTGTAGACCTCTCTAGTGGAAATGTGTAACTATATGCAAAAAAATTTTGTAGCGTGGGTTGTGCTTTGGCCCTCTTTACTTCTACTATTTCTACTATACTCTGACTTTTAAATAGTTATTTCAGGTTTTACGGGTGACTCACAGCAGCGCACACTCATCATATTTTAACCTGTTTTTTCCTCCTAACTCAGCAATGACACTTCTTTCAGTTTTAACAAAACAGTTTTTACATAGTGCAGCTTTAATTGTCTTTACATTTATCAGAATGAGCATAAAAATTCTAATCTTTTACATGCAGCTTCTGGTTGTTTCCCAATTAAAATGACAAACTATTCCACTCATTAGGATTAATATTACTAATAATATTATTATTTTGTTTTTATGAGTGCAACCATATTTTAATTAGTCACACAACACTTGCAACCTTTCTAGCAGCAGTGCTACTTGCTCAAAATATTTATATCTCTTTTGATTTTCAGCGCCACAACGAATGTGTGTCCATAGGGTCATTTAACTGTGACTGTGGGCCTCTGAAAGATCATATCCTTCCACCGTGGACAATATGTTCAGTAAGCAAGGTATCTCAAAGCATTTCTAACCAACGCAGACCAGTGGCCACTGATCAACTCACCTATCCACCCTCTACACCCTCAGTTGTGTTCTTGCATAGCTACTGTTGTGAATTTGGAAAAGCTTCACAGAACATTAGGAAAAATCCCATTCAACCTAATAATAACTGTAGAACAGACTCAGTTTATATCACTATATCTACATTTAGAGCCATTTATTCATTCAACCTAATGAGAAACTGTAGAACAGACTCAGTTTATATCACTATATCTACATTTAGAGCCATTTATTCATTCAACCTAATGAGAAACTGTCGAACAGACTCAATTTCCAGGCATATTTTGCTTCAGACATTGAGCCTGCAGATAAGGTTTCCTCCTGATGACTTTTCTGTATAGATTATGTTCAAACAGTTCAAACAGTGCTTTACAGTAGAACATTACACCACTTCTGTGCAGCTAAACTCTTAAAAATCTTGCTTTGACTTCCACAGTTCCCCTTAACTGCCATTTCTTATTGACATTTTGCACAGTGGAAATTATGAGTTGGAAATACCTGATCTCTCTCTCCTGCTTTATATGCATCAGTTAGCTTCATTTTCAGTTTCATTCTCAGCCAGCTTCTTAGAGGTGCCCATGATTGAGTGTTAGCGCAAGGTTTGAAGAGTTTGAAGGTTTGAGTGTTCCTGACTGACTAATACTAATGAGACAGGGATGAATGATGTAATGAACAGTAGCTACAAAAGAAAACATTTGTGGCCAGAGCAGAGATTTATTTTCATACATGCTGTCTGTCCTTACTGCAGAGGAATGGTGGCTCACACTGCCTGGAGGAAAGTGACCTGGTAAACATTACCCCCGATGGACACTTTCTACAGGTAGGAGCTCTAAATGCTCTACTGGACAACAGTGTATATTCTCAATAGATTACTCCATTTAAAGGAATGGTTAAAATGGTGAAAAAGCAAGTTTAATGAATGTTGTTGAGGACGAGGCCGAAGTTGGCAGCTTCATATTCTAATTTTTTGTTCCACTTTGACTGCTGCAGCATGTAAGGTAGAGTAATTTTAAACTGTGCTCAGGAAAGAAGTGATTCTGGTTATATTAAATGGCCGACCCGTTTTAGCTACTCTTTCAGAGTTTTTTCATATTTATAGTTCATAGTGAGTTTTATGTGTTCTAAACTACATCAACTCGTCCGTGCAACCTGAAATGAGATGTAGATATGGTTTGAGAGAATCTTTGGACATGCGTTTACAGAAAAGGTTTGGGAGACAACTGACTTCCAGTGTTTATTGGCAATGTTAGCCTCATCTCCAGTTCTATACAAAAAAGCAGAATTTGGACAACAAGAATGTCTTAGCTGATCAGCTGAATTGGGGGTATGTGGGAAATCATGTAAAGTAGACTTTTGGACAAGATATTTCTTTAGTCTACTCATCTCTCTCTCTTTCTGTTTGTAGATATTCCCTGTGCAAGGCATAAACCCTCTGCTGGTGTTTATGAACCCCAAAAGTGGAGGGAAACAAGGGGAGAGGTTAGACCCTCTGAGATGTTTCCACTCACTGGCCACGTTACTAGAAACACCTACCTTGTATTTCTACTCACTGGCCACTTTATTAGAAACACCCAGCTTCTGCTCACACATACTGGGCACTTTATAAGAAACACCTACCTTGTGCTTCCACACACTGGCCACATTACTAGAAACACCCACCTTGTGCTTCCAGTTACTGGCCACATTATTAGAAACACCTACCCTATACATCCACTCAAACTGGCTAGACTATTAGACACACCTACCTTATAGCTTAGTGTACAGTTAATGTCGTGTATTGTAGTAATGTAGTATTCATTATTGGTCAGTTTCTGATGACAGGATCACTCTTGTCTGGATATTTTTTGGTGGTGGGTCATTCTCAGCAAAGCTGTGACAGTGACATGGTAGTGTGTGTGGTGCTGGTAAGAGCGTATCAGATACAGCAGTGTTGCTGGGATTTTTACAGACATCAGTGTCACTGCAAATTGAGAGTCACCCAAAAATATCCAACACCAACTGTGCATCAACGGATGAGCTACAGTCTCTAACTGCACATCAGTAAGCATAAGCGACAACAGAGTTTCTGATAAAGTGGCCCATGATTGTATTGTACTCTTACGTGTAGGGTGTTGAGGAAGTTTCAGCACCTCCTGAATCCACGGCAAGTCTACAATCTCTCAAATGGAGGACCAAATCCAGGGTACTACTTTTTCAATAGATGGAAAAAACATAAGTTAACCACCCTTCATGTATTTAATTTCCAGTTAAAACAGCCATTAAGCCATTAAGTACAAGCTATCAATTTTAGGAGATATTTCAGAGATAATTAGATACAAGATAATCCATTTGTATATGGAAGGAGAAAATCAAAGTGAAAATACATTTCCAAAAAAAAAATAAATAAATATATATATATATTTATATATATATATATATATATATATATATATATATATATATATATATATATATATATATATATATATATATATATATATATATAAAAGCTCCAGAGTAAATGTGAATCCTAACAACCACTTAGAAGCCCTGGTAGACACCAAAACTGTCCACATCAGATAAACAGCACTTAAAGCTTTCATCTTTGAGATAGAGGAGAAAATCAAGCTGCTTCAGATCTGAAAACATCCACAGGTGTTTCTGTCCATCCTTCCACTGTGAGAAGACAACTCAGCGCTATGGGTCTGAAAGGATGTGTAGCTGTCAAGAAGCCTCACTGAGAAAAGGAGACAGACACATCAAACAAAGAAGCTGAACAATGTATTGACCACCCCAGAGTCCAGACCTGAATGTGTTTGGATTAATTCAGAAAATGTTCAACCAACTTCTAAGACTGAACTGTGGAGGTGTGTCTGCAGATTCTTTGAGATCTCCTGAAAAGATTGGAAGCTGTAATAAAGGTGAAACACTCAACACTCAAACATCTGATATTAGATCTGGTTGTAAGTTGTATATTTGGTAAGTTTTTTGTGATTTTCTTTTTTTAAGTTTCTTGTGCATAATGGCTTTATTGGCTGGAAAGAAATAAATGAAGGGTCTCTGACTTTTGCACGGCACTGCAGTGTGGACCGTAACTTTACATATATTTTATATTTTAGGCTCCATTTCTTCCGTAATCTTCAGAAATACAGGATCTTGGTCTGTGGAGGAGACGGCACTGTTGGCTGGGTTCTAGATGCCATTGGTGAGAACACAATTGCACACATATATTCTTAAACAAAAGGGTGCTAAAAAGGTTCTGGAGTGATGCCAAAGAAGAATCACCTTTGGTTTCATAAAGTACACTTCAGTGGATGGCTCTCTCTGTGTTTGCATGAGAGGTTCTTGGACCTTTAATTGGTGTAGGAATATTACATTATGTGGAGGTTCTCAAAACTTTTAAAATGTAATCATTTGAAAGGTTCTTTAAGGAACCAAAAGTGGTTCTTTAATGGTAGGTTAGCAGTGGTCTAGATTATGCTTAAGATTATGCCACTTTTATGTGCAATACGTTTTTAATGTAGTGTATAAACAGTTTTCAAATTTTAAAATGTTTACTGTTTTTGTGATGTCACCTAAATTAACACATCCACACATATCTACCTAAGCAGTGTACAGCCCTGCCCATTCACACTGAATTTATGAGGAGGTCTGCCCAAACAGCTTTTTGAAGGAGGCGCAATACAGCGCAGCCAATCAGGACAGAGCTCATTGATATATATCACTCTTAAAGGCACGGTAGCAAAAACAGTCTGTTAAGGTATAAAAAGAGGTTGGAAAGCAATATGGGCATATAAAAAATGAAACTTTGGTACATAAACCTGCACAAATGTTGAAAGTGAAGCAGAACTAAAGTACAAGTAAAATTCAGAGGATGGGCCCATTAATTTAAGCCCATACTGGCCAGTTAAGCTCTCCTACCTGTCCATGTTGATCCTGTCCTAAGTCTTTAGACCAGGGGTGGGGAACTGAAGGCCAGAGTTCCCTGCCCTGCTCTACACCAATGAGAGAACATTACAGTATGACATACAATGTATTTGAATGCACGATTACTCATAGTATAAAATAATCTTTTTCCTCCCACACATATGTGACTGTATTTCACTTTCCAGTACTATTCTTTCCACAGATAAAGCAGATATGGCAGTAAACCCTCCTGTGGCCATCCTGCCACTGGGCACGGGCAATGACCTGGCCAGATGCCTCCGCTGGGGAGGAGGTAAGTTGAGGATTTATAGTTATTATAGTGCAACACTTTATTTAGCGGTCATTTATTAGCAGGTTGAAAATTCCTGTAAGAGTCAAAGCCCTCAGTATTTCTATTATTACCCATTTCAATTCAGAAGACAGTAATCTACTATTGACTTAATTTTGTGGCAAAAGACTTGACTCAGACTCATGACTGGAGACTCAACTTAAACTTGTACTCAAGGGACTTGAGACTCAACTTAGACTCCAGAGACTAGAGACTATTTTGGGACTGGCACCCCAGAGACTAGAGACTAGACACAGATTCACACTCCAGAGACTCAAGACTATTTTTTGACTTGAAACTCGACTCGTATTCAAATTTGAGTGACTAGAGAGTTTTTTCAGACTTGCAATCCATAGACTACTCGGTCTTTAATCCAAAGACTTGAGATTTGACTTGCATCCCAGTGACTTGAAACTCGACTCAGACTCCAAAGACTAGAGACTCTTTTTGGACTCACGCCCGAAAGACCAGAGACTGTTTGCAACTGCTTAATGGAGTCTTTTAATGTGCAGTGTTCTTTACAGGAAACTTAAAAAAAGCATGAAAGAACCATAAAAATCCTGCCTGTTCCTTTTTCATTGTTTATGACTGTCAGTGTTTGTTTTTGGTAGGATATGAAGGATCTGATTTGACAGAATTTCTCAGAGAGATTGAGGAGAGTAGCTTAGTGAAGATGGACCGCTGGAGGGTGCAGGTGGTCCCTAATGATGAGAATGAAGTTGGTGATCCCATGCCTAGTGAAATCATCAACAATTACTTCTCCATTGGTGTGGTACGTTCCTTGGGACAAGTTGTTTCCTGAGAACACACTGATTGAAACAGTTGGCTGGTGGAGATTCAGTGGATCTTGATTCAGTCTGAACACTCAATATTGATTATTGCATACTTAAGTGGGTCAGTGCTGACTATGCGGTCAATCCAATTTCAATCTTTGTTAAGGTCCTATTTGTCAGTACTATACTGTGTAAAGAATTCATAACCAGACGATTTCCATGATAATCGTAAAAATTTGAGTGCAGTGAAAAAATGAACTGTGTATTGAAATTTAAAACTGCATTGCAGAGACAAAGAACTGAATGGAAAGATGAGGCTTCAGCTCAAAATGCAGGAAACAAAGGCTATGACAACATGAAAGACTGCTAACTTTACCATTGTTGGTGAAGATGTAGAAATGATGGACAGCTTAATTGGATTAATTATTAACAACAAAGGGTCCGGTGAGTCAGGAAATATGACACTGATGGATACTTGGCAGAATGAGGATAAAGGAGCTTGAAAAGATCCTCAAATGTAATGATGTGTCTTCATAAACAATCTGAATGGTCCATGCTGTTGTCATTTCTGCTTCTTTATGAATATCAAAGCTGAACAATATAAACAGATGTTTTAGGGAACCCAAGACCGCATAGAAAACAAACAAATGGATACTTGACCAAATGACCACAAACTGAAGCTCATATTTCAGAAGTCTTATTTAAAAGAATAAATTCTTGTTTTTATTCCTTTTATTTATACAGGATGCCACCAGCTCTGTGTGGGAATGAGATAATCAAGTAGTGGTCACAACTTAGTAAAGCGTGGGAACGAGATCATGCTGTATTAAGCTGTGATCAAGTTGTGGCCATGCATTAGGATCTTATCCCCATGCCTTAATAAGTTGAGGCACTGACCTAATTATCTCATTCCCATGCCTTATGAAGTTGTGGCCACCCATTATTTTAATTAATACGGGATGTTTTTATTAATACGGGACCAGCAAGGCTCTGTATTCCCCTGTAATCATCCAACTAAACATAATGACTTTAGTCCCACCTCTAAAGTCTTCTGATTTTTTATGACATCACCATGCACCAACAGACAGGGCACCTCCTCCCACCACCCTCACCTGTCACTCAGAGAAAATGCTCAGGTAGCTCAGAGATTCACTCACAAAATGTCACAGAATGTAAAGAGACATAGATTATGATTTTACATTCATGCTTTAGGGACACACTGTGTTGTTTTTAACACATCTGTTATTGAGAGAGCACCTTATACTATATGGAGTAGTTGTTGGAGTAGCATTTTTTAATTTTGTAAATGCATTTATGATGGCTCTGTTTACAGGATGCGTCTATAGCCCACCGGTTTCACACCATGAGGGAAAAACACCCACAGAAATTCAACAGCAGGTATCAGCCGGGCGATCAAAGTGGGTCAAAGTAGAACTGTCTTCTCTGGTTATGTTTGATTTCTTTATCTCTTAGTTTGATTTCTTTATCTATTAGATTAGGTGCTGTTAGGGCGGTTTTAGGAGACTTTAGCTCTTCCCAAGCATTAGTTTGCCCCCTCAAATACACTATTTATTATTCAGATACCTTTTTTTTAACTTATAAGTATGAAGAAAAATTTTATTTATAAGCATGATCAAAGCAAAATTGATAGAAGTAGTCAGAATATTAATTAGTGCTTTGTTGCAATGCTGTTATTGGCAATTATCAAGATCTGGATCTGGTCTATGTCTTTCCAGTCAGGAGATTGGCTAGGCCACCTTTTTTAGAAACCAGCCTTGAGTGTTTTTGTCTGTATGTTTGCGGTCATTATTTTGTTGAAATGTCCATCTTCTCCTCTTTCTTGGTTGATGAGATTAAATTCTCCTCTAATATCTAATATCTAATTCACTTGATGACATGTAATGCTCCAGCACTGTTTGCGTAAAATGCAGCTCCATATCGTGGTGCTCCCACCGTCATGCTTCACTGTGAGGATGATGTTCGTACAGGCAACTCTTCTTTCTCCAAACATGATGAGCTCAATTACAGAATTATGATCTGTGTTTGTGTTTTGTTCTGTTACAGAGCTAAGAATAAGCTTTGGTATTTTGAGCTCGCCACTTCTGAGACAATTTCAGCTTCCTGTAAGAATCTCAAAGAATGCCTCACTATTCAGGTAAAATTATAATATTATAAAATAAAAGTTTGGAATTATTATAAATTATATTATTATAAATGTATAATTATTATATAATTATTATAAAATTAAGTTGGAATTATTATACAGTTCTTGTTTAACCTTTACATGTCTGGAGTTATTGTCATTTTGATATACTATTCAGTTTGTATTATGTACATTACTTATGTCTATACACACACACACACACACGTGTATGTATATATGTGTATGTATGTATTGATGTGGGCGGCACGATGGCGTGGTGGGTAGCGCTGTCGCCTCACAGCGAGAAGGGCCTGGGTTCGATTCCCTGACCGGGTGACCGGGGTCCTCTCTGTGTGGAGTTTGCATGTTCTCCCTGTGTCTGCGTGGGTTTCCTCCGGGTTCTCCGGTTTCCTCTCACAGTCCAAAGACATGCAGTCAGGTTGATTGGATGTGCTAAATTGCCCCTGGGTGTGAGTGACTGTCTGTGTCTGTCTGTCTGCCCTGCGATGGACTGGCGACCTGTCCAGGGTGTATCCTGCCTTCCGCCCGATGACTGCTGGGATAGGCTCCAGCACCCCCCGCGACCCTGACGGAGAAGCGGCTGAGAAAATGGATGGATGTATTGATGTGCATGTTTTGATGACAAAAAAATATACAAACATGGAAAACATTTTTCTATCTGCAAAACAAGACATGCATTAGAGATTGAAAGATTAAAAGCTGCACTTTTCACACTAATTCTCTGCTTGTTCCGTGGGCTATGAGTTAATAATTAAACCGAATATACAGTACAGTGCAGAAGTCAGAGACTTCAACATCACTGAATGTGCTTGGGATTACTTGGATGAAATGCTAAACTAACTTCTAAGACTGGGCTTTGGAGGTGTGTCTGCAGATTTCTTTTGGGAAGTAAAGAATGTAAGTCTGGACCCACTGACAGATTTAGTTTTCAGTTTCAGTTTTAAAGGGGTTAAAAATGATTTTGTCTCACACTGTTATTTGTTTACAGCCTTGTTGTCATATGTTGTCTTCAGTGTTGTGGTGTTCCACTGGATCTGAGCAGTCTTTCCCTGGAAGGAATCGCCGTCCTTAATATTCCCAGCATGCACGGAGGCTCCAACCTATGGGGAGAGACGAAGAAGGCTGAGGAGGTCCATAAAGATGATCATTTCCCTCAGGTCATTACTGACAGTGAGGTCCTGGAAATGAGCTCTCAGGGTAGGTGATGTTCAGAATGTATAGATGTGGCATTAGAGGTCTGCTAACTGAAATATTGCATTTTGGGCCCCTTTTTTAAGTACAGCATCATTGTTTTCTAGTCTCAGTGATTGTTTATGTAATAGATTTTATTTTATTTGAGGGAATATAGTACCTTGTACAGCCATGTAGTGACCTTTCATATCTTTATAGTGGCCGGTAATCAGATTTCAAAGATAAGGGCTAAGAGCTGACTTGTGTTAACCAAGTGACAGAAAATAGAGATTATGAAATAGTGAAAATTCCTGTATAATGTGAAAAGGCTATTTATATTGTATAAGTACATGGATGATATACAAGCATCTGCAAAGCATCTACAGTGGACCACCCAAATAAAGTGTTACCTTTTTTTTTTATTTTTATAGATATGAGTGACAGACTTCTGGAAGTTGTTGGACTGGAGGGAGCCATGGAGATGGGCCAGATTTACACAGGCCTGAAGAGCAAAGGCCATCGTCTGGCTCAAGCAACACAGATTATGATCAAGTATGTGTAGAATAAGCTATAATTAAGAGCAATAAAAGCCTCTCATAAAACACTGTGCAAAAGTCTTAAAAGGCATAAGCATCTGAAAAAGTGAGATATAAAAAATACAATAAATCCAGATAAACAGTGAAACATTCCATTAAGATTTGATGTAAGTTCTAAATCTCTCTTCAAAGAAGTCTAGCATTTACAGTTACCATCCAATACCTGGTTTATCTAATCAATAACTTGAATGAAATGAAATCCGTTGCTGGTGAACACATCTATGCAATGGCTGGACCTACATATCGTCACTGTCCGATGAAAAGTGATTTTTACTTTTTAGCATCATTTGAGCTGTCCATGAATTTTTCTGTGAAAATTTCATGATGATTGGACGCTCGGAAAACTGCTTAGAATAAAGCATAGAATAAATTTGCAATGAAAGCAAAGAATGTTTTTGGCCTCTCCTGTGAATTTACTATTTTGGTGCCTACACTCTTAGAAAATAGAGTTCAATATAGTACCAAAAAGGGTTCTTTAGCTTGTAACAATAGTGGAACTCTTTTCGGTTTTACGGCACATTCTCCATCAATGTGAAGAACCACCTAATCATGCAAAGGGTTCTTTGCATGCTCATAGTACTATACAGACTTTTGCACAGTACTGCATATTGTAAGTCAAACCTGATTATTAACCATTATTGTCTATTGTCACTAATACATTCTATGTATAATGAATGTCCAAAAGTTTGTAGACACCTGCTGATCCAGCATTTCTTCTAAAATGAAGGTTTTTAATAGAATTTGTGCTGCAGTAAAAGCCTCTACTCTTCTGGGAAGGCTCAGATGTTGGAACACGGCTTTGATTTGATTGAGCATTAGTGAGGTCAGGTATTGATGTTGGATGGTCAGTTCTGGATCCCAAAGGTATTGGATGGAACGCCATCACTGCAGAAAATACAGTTCCACTGCTCCACAGCCCAGTGCTGGGGGCTTTATACCCCTCTAGCCCATGCTTGGCATTGGACATGGTGACTCATGTGGCCGGTCTAGCACTTCCCATTCTATTGGTCACTGCTGTTCTGTGGAGCAATGGATACTTATTAGAAGGGCTGTCTGGATACTTTTACTCTGCTGCCATTTACAAGCTGCTTCTTTTTCAGGACAAAAAAAGCTTTGCCCATGCAGATCGATGGTGAGCCTTGGATGCAGCCTCCCTGCACAGTAAGTTTACTTATATTTGAGTTGTTTACGGCAGTTAGTCTCAGTGTAGATAGTAGGGGCTCTTAGATAGACATTTTAACATTAGGAGTGTTTAATAGTGATATTTAATAATTAATCTCAATAAATTACATTTTTTGTGTAGTTAATGCAATTTGTCTTATTTACTCAGATTTGAACCTAAAAAAGTTTCAAAAAGCAGTGGATTTTGTTATAGCTGTATGTTTTGAGAATAGAAGCTTCATCAAAACATATTTACTGTGTGTGTGTGTGTGTGTGTGTGTGTGTGTGTGTGTGTGTGTGTGTGTGTGTGTGTGTGTGTGTGTGTGTGTGTGAAATGCTCCATTCTAGAGTAAGAGTGGTTGGCTTATGCTTCTAAATGTACTATGCTGATTATTTAGTTCTTTCCTGTAATCTTTGTCTCTATAGATACACATTACACATAAAAACCAGGCCAATATGCTGATGGCTCCCCCTGTCAAATCATCCGGATTCTTCCATCTCAAGTAAACAATGTACACCAAACAATGTACAACAAAGGTAGTTTTTTTCAGTGTAATTACATTCAGATGATGAGGATAAAGCTGAATTTAGATTAAAACAGCTTGATGTTTTAATCTTTTTTGGTGGGAAACACTGCAAACAATGTGAAATACTGTGTTATTAATGTGTTATATAAAACTTTTTGCTGTTGTCAGAATACAACCTCGTATCTAAATCCAAAATGGTAACTTTACAGGAGAAGGAAAAAACCTACTTTACTTTTAATGTAAGTCAGTGGAACAAGACATTTTTCCAAATCATGTTTGGCTGTTTTGTTTGATCCATTCATCATGAAATTTACACACTATATAAAGGGCAATGGGTGTTTTCAAATTATGCCAAAAATTGAAAACTGCCAAAAATAGAGTTACGAGGTTTTGTGCCAACAGCAGCAATATATTAGATTAGACTGTAGGCTGGACCTGTTTCACATTCCATTCCAGGTATTGCATTTTTACACCTTTGAAACACACACACACACACACACACACACACACACACACACACACACTCACATTCATACATACATATATAGCTATTAAATCCTTTGTTCCAAAATGTTAAATCCTTAAAATATACTTCATACTTCATTTTCTTCTCACCTTCTTTCTCTTCTGCTGCAGCTTTTTCAGTGATGTCCATCTGTTACTCCTACTGAGCAATTATACTCGCTGTCCTTCTGTATTTGTTCTGTTTCTATTTGTATTTGTATTATTGCTCTGAAATGTTCACCTGGATTACAATACAGTGTTCAGAGTCACAAAAGTGGTAAAACTTTTATTTACACTCATCTGCACAGTTTCACTGCCATGTCAAAACCCTGAACTCCATTTTTCATCATTCAACACCACTAGCTGTACTTAAGTGAACATTTATTGGCCAAATAACTGAACAGATCCAAAATTAGCTTTAAGAAAATCTAATTGCATTAAGTTACATTAAGGTTAAGATTGTTTTTTTCTTGCTCCTATTTAGTTACCATTTTGGAGACGTGAGGTTTTGTTTGGAATGCAATGATACACTCAGGGTTAGACAAATTACTAGAAGTGATGGCTGAATCACAGTTTCGGAGAGAAATAACGCATCAAAGTTACTCTCAAGCATCTTTTGGCAAAGAATTTGGGACTTTACAGATAGCGAGCAGCAGTTTATTAAGGTCATGTGTGCAAAGATACTTTCTCTAGATTGACAAAACACTTCTTGTAAGTCGCTCTGGATAAGAGCGTCTGCTAAATGCTGTAAATGTAAATGTAAATGTGATTTGTATGTTTCCTGACTCCAGTCGACTTTGCACAACGGTCGCAAAAGAGTAGAATCCCTAACACGGCATCCAGGCTGTGCAGGGAGAGGGCTGCGTGGTGTAGATGACCACATCAATGGTAATGCTGACGCTGAGGAAACAGTGTAGTAGAATGTCCGGTAGATCCTACTTGAGCGATGTACGTAGTGAGGGCGCCTAGCTATTCCAAGTGATTTACAGTTATTGTAAATCTCCGAATCGAGGCATAAATGGCAGTTCCAGCTATGTAAGTCTGTTGATGTATACTCAAGCACCATGTTTAGGAGATTCAAGCAAGTATTCTAAAACCGAACATCAGCCACCTGACTGACCGTACTGCCAACCTCACTGGCCATACATCCGAAGCACAACAGAGCCAGCGCCTGCCAAGGGAGGGGATATTCACTTCCTAGTTATGTTGCTCGTTAATCTAACATGTGAGGACTTCAGTCCAGCTCCTGAACTCCTAACCAATGGGAGAGCTACATCTGCCAAGGCTGCATCTGCCTGGATACCAGACAGAAAACAATCCTCATTGGACAGTTTTCTGTTGGGTGTTTTAAGATCTTTCAGTTTCCAACCAGTGAAATAAGAGTATTACTGCAATATGTGGAGTTTCATTTTAATACAAGCATAACAGTTCTGTTAAATAAAAGAGCTTAACATTACAGACATGTACATTCTTATTTCACAGAAACCATTACGCCTTCTCTGAAGGCCTATAAGGCCCTGAGCGTTCCCCATGTTCTGCCCTTGGGATAAGTGATTATCAGCTACTTTAAGGGGCACCCACAGTAATACTGCAGTTTAAAGAAAAATATGAATCTGTCAGTGTCTAAGCTGTGAGTCTCAACTTTGCAGTAGTCTAAGGCTGTCAGTGTGTACGCGGCCAAACAGGCCAAACGCTGAGCCTGGACGCTCAGGACAGCTGCTGTTAATGGTATGAATTTACTGTAGGTCTCTTCGAAAAGTGCTGACAGGTCAGTGCAAACAATATCCACGTGGCAGTCATGCCCGGATGAGATCAAGTCCGTGGGCACTGCTGTTATCTATATCTCTACTCCATTTTATGTCATCAGCGTAGCTCTTCAGGGACCGAACAGCTGATCACCTTGGTTTAGAACTTCACTTTAAGAACTCTCACCGCTAAGGAAACTTATATATGTGTGTTTGCAAGTGTGATTACATTGAATCTCTCCTGGGTTTCTCACCATGCTTTAAAAATAACTTGATACCTCAACCCGAGCGTGCAATTGCTCTCTGAAGAATTAAGAAGCAATTAGTTACTGGCTATAGTATCTGGGCACTTACATAAGACGAGCTCACAAATGCTCAGGCAAGGGGTTTTCTTCTCTGTTGACAAACTGAGGAGAACAGATGACTGCCTGAGGCTCGGGGCTAATTTTCTGAAGGGGAAAAAGTCATATTTCTCTGTAGTGGCTAAAATTAAAAATAATGTCACTCTGGCCTCATAACATTTCTGAATGCACATTCTGTAAAGTTCAAATATGAAAAGGTTCATTTTATTTTCTACACAAAGTATTCCTAAAAGTAAATTTGTCAAAACCTTTCTCTAAAGTGGTGCTATAGGAGAACTACTTTTGTTTCCACTACAACCTTTCGATTAGTGGTGGGAACCTCTATTCATATTATCATACTGCTAGAATCCAAGGTGCTAGCAGAAATTAGCATCATCATAAAGGTGTGTTCCTTGAGTTTTGACATTTATGGCCTGAACTGAAGACCTAGCTTTAACTTGTTTCAGCTTGTTTCAGAGTTTCAATCAGTAGGTGAGCAAGCAAATCAATCTTAATTCAAGTATTTTATTGAGCTTAAATGATGTTTATTGTGTCACTTGCTCAGGATTGATATAAGGAAAGCTACAGTTGTCCATTTAATCTCGGCACAGCTGTCAATGTGGAGAGGGACACAGAGAGACAACAAAGTCCTGGTTCATCTGATAACAGAGGAAACAAATATTGCATTTGATTACATTCTTACAAACTATCTGAGTCAATTTCCAATCTACTAGCAGAACAGCCACAAGGGCTATGGCTTAAGTCTTTTACTGTTACTGGATTAGTCTGTTAATCTGTTAGCATGTTGAAAGGGGGTGTGGTCTGGACAAACCACTATTTTATAGCAAATGGAAAGTGTAAAAACATAAGCCAAACCTAAATGATGATTTGCTTAACCAGAAATACATCCAACATAAAACAATAGTTACTGGTACATACATAAATATGCTTTTTTGAACATTTGAATTTGAAATGAATTAAATCAATATAAGTTTATATATAATTCAATTCAATATATATACGTCACTGCATCTCATTTCATGTCTAAATATGCAAAGATACAATATTTACATGAAAAGTTTGACACTCCCGCACTGCAATGAGCAAATATGATTCCATGACGGCTCAGGTGCTAAGGCTACCCTTGTACAGGGTTTATGAATAGTTTAAATTAATGTATCAGTGATCATGATTACATAAAATTATTACTATGCGGTTATAGCACATAAATCAAAAGAGCAGCGGTGAGCTGTTCTACGAGATGAATATGAATATGTGATGAAGCTGGCAGGTTTAGTGCTGACTGAGAACACAAAGTGAGATCAGTAACCAGCAACATCTGAGCTTTCACAGTGTAGATGAGTGTGGGCTCACTATTTGGCAAATCAATAGATCACTGTTGCCCTATGCTATAGCTTCTTATTGATGATTATATGAGGTGTTCATAACCTAATTTAACCTTTAATAAAGGTTTGATATTTTATAAGTCTAGTCTTGCTGTAAAGTGGTCCTGCCGGTTCGTTTGTTGGCTGCTACATGCTGATTTGCCTATTTGAGTGGTTTAAGCCACAAACGTGTCCCATCATGTTTGTGGGTGAAGCTGTAGTGAAACGACATGCTGTTGTGTGCCACTGTGTGGGCGTTCAAGTTTTTCACACTCAGCCTTGCGAAGTGTCATGAACTGGAACACACCCAACACATCTCTAAAGAGCTCTTACGAAACTGTCTGAGGAATCACTCGCCAAATATGGTCATTTGTGCATTTTTAAGTATATTTCAGTTTTAAGTTTCAGTTCTTAGTTTCCAGATTGAATGCTATTCAAGTTCATGTGCCAGTGAAATTGCAATGAATCCAGAAGTCACTTTGGACTGATTACAGTGTTCAAAATAAAGGGCTTTGAGTTTATTTAAATGTAAATTAATATACAACAAACACTCAATTATTCATTCTAGGTCTACCTACTTTGTGTCTACACTGACTTTTTATATCCAGTTACCGTATAGGAGCACTTTACAGTCCATTTGATTCTCTGGATAATATCTTATTCCGTTTTACCTCGTTTCTCAATGGTCAGGACCCCCACAGGACCACCACTGAGAGGATAATTGATGCCTACAAAGCAGGAAAAGGCTATAAAAATATATCAAAGCACTTCCCGCTCTCAATTTCCACTGTCTGAAATGTCACTAAAAAATGGCAAGGTTTGAACTCCTTGAGACCACCGGTGTTCCAAAACGCACTTCATCATATTCTTCATAACTTTCATATTTCATGAGCTACATTCAGAAGGTAGGTGTCATATGAGAACGGTGACTGTCTTCTTTCCAGTCCAATAGATGGGAAATGTAATTTAAACTCTTATAATAAAAGAAGCTGAACATTTTTACTGAAAGTCGACCCATTTTCCCATAAATCAGGGCTATAATCTATAAACAGAAGGCGTCTCTTCTGTGATCTGCTCTGTAAACATTATTTTTATTAAAAAAAATACAAAGAGTGTCTAAGATTTTTGGCTTTCAGCAGTAAATTGTAAGCATATAGCCATATGTTCATAAAACACATTTTCTGTTCATCTGAACTTTTACAAAAAATAAATAAATAAAATACAAATTTACATTTATTTCACGCAGTTACTGAATAATATGCCTTACGATTGGGCCATATTCAGATGGAAAAACCAAAATATACCCTTGTCAATAAGAGGTTAAGGGGAACTGTGGAAGTCAAGGCAAGTTAAGATAATTGTTTATTTGTCCCACAATGGGGGAAATTCACAGTGGTACAGCAGCAAAGAGACAGAAG
The DNA here is from genome assembly GCF_015220715.1 of Pygocentrus nattereri. Lineage (NCBI taxonomy): Eukaryota > Metazoa > Chordata > Actinopteri > Characiformes > Serrasalmidae > Pygocentrus > Pygocentrus nattereri. Next base: position 13,351,776 of record NC_051231.1, read on the forward strand.
AAAAAAATATCAAGAACAGAATTAACAAAAAAGTTATTAACCTTATTAATTACTTAACAAGGTTACAGTTTGTTACATATTACCAACCATATCAACAATATATATAAAACTAAAGACAAAATATATAAACTCTTATCTTTTACAACATTAACAATATAAACAGGGCAAAAGACCTGCACCTTATAAGGATATTTTAGACTTGGAAAATCAAGAAAACTCATATAGAACTGCTTATATGCACTATAAAGGCAAAGCTAAACCACCACATGACAGCAAAGGAAAGGAAGGTCTCATTGACGCAGGAGTGATGGTGAACTGTTCTACTGTACAGAGCTGCTCACACAGACATGATCAAAAGTTAATGCAAAACAAAGTGCAGGCTGACAAAGTAAAAAATGGAACTCTTCAGCAACAGTCACTAAAAGTATGTTTGGAGAAAAAAAGGTCAGTATTTGATGAAAAGAACACTGTAGTAACTGTAAATCACGAGGGTGGGCCCATTAAATCACGAGGGTGGGCTTCGGGGTTGTATAAATGCAAGCTGAAGCTTTTGGAATGGGCCTCACAGTCCCCTGACTTGAACATCATTGAAAATCTGTGAGCAGATCTTAAACTAGACGAATATCGCAGAACTAGAAGCATTTTATATGGAAGGTTAGGAGGTGTTAAGAACTTGTGGATGTGCCACAATTACTAATTTATGAAGTTAGTTGAATATAAACAAACTGTACTAACCTTTAAAGAAGAAAATACTTTTAATTTAATCAAAAGCAACAAAGATCGAAGACGTTCAGCTCAGTCAGATGAAATTCAGACACTTGCTTCACACATTAATCCAGTCTTGTATGAGTAATGTGAGAAAGTCAAGCTGGTGGAAAATGTGCAAAAAAGGAGACCTTTAAAAAAGAAGAAGAAAAGAGATCCACAGTACAGCCTAGTGTTTACGTTAGAGAGCACTTTCATCACCGATTTCCAGTATCTTGACTGACCACACCACATTATTACGCAACAGCACTAGTCAGTGCACTGCTATTACTTAACCCATTTAAATTCCCAGTCTTATTACATACTAAGTCTTACTATCGAGTAACTACGGGGACTTCATTGCGTGTGTAACAAAAGGTGGGCCTGCTGACGGCCCTGATTATTTAAGAGGTTCTTTTGATCAACTAAATTTAGTATGAGGAAAAATGAGGAAAATGTGGTCAGAAAGTGGTTCTTTCACAGTAAGCACTTAAATATGGCATTACTTTGGCAAAGTTTAGTGTGCAATTCCTATGTATGTGCTGAGTTTAACATATTGGAAAAGCATAAATATAAAATGTGCCATAAGACTATTGCACAAGCTTTCAAGAACCCTTCAAGAACCTTTGAATTTGCGCTTAATAGTGTGTTTAGTACTACTTGCGAGGAAAATAATCTACTTTTCTACACTGTTAGAAATAAAGGTTCTGTGCAGGTACATGTTTTTGTTCATCAAGGTACAAACAATATAAATTTTTCCTCAAAGGTACAACAGAGGTTTTAAGGTCCAATTCTGAACGTTAAATATGTTTTTTCTATGTGAAATGTGTGTATTTGTACCTTTTCATAACCGAATGTTTTACAACAGAACAATAAAATAAAAGTCTGGAGACGAGACTGAATGTGTGGAGTCAATACAGCTTAGGAAATATAATTTCAGTGGATTATGGTCAAATTCTATTCCCTAACTAAAGATATTGAGATGAACCATTATGGGTCCTACCCCAGTGACAAGAAGGGTACTGCCCCAGTGACAGTTTAATACCTTTATTTCTGAGAGTGTACTGTGTTATACGTGAGTTATTAATGTGCAGTTACCAATTGCTTTGTTGAGTTTACTCTCAATTGGTTCCACAAGTTGCTACTTTTATACTTGTATGGAAGTTGTAGCTTACTTTAACTTCAACTTCAGTCATTATTGCACTGAAGCAGCAACTTTAAAGTGGAATTCCACCAATTCTCTAAACAACAGCTCTGCATTAAATAATAACAATGGAACAATTTTGCATATTTTCTGTATAATTCAGCAAATAAGATGTAAACATAATCATTAAGAGTGGTTTGATGTAAAAGGATTTATTGATGAGTTACTTACTGGCTTAAAAAATTTGTGAAATTCCCTTTTAAGGCTGTAAACAAAGTCTTTCAGAGTGGTTTGCTGTGAAATGCTCCGTTCTAGAGGAACTTACCCAAGTCTGAATTGTTCTCAGTAGTGGTGAATGGAACCCGACATGCACCTCTAAAAGCTCCCTCACAGAAAGTTACTACATGGAATGGTTAATAATAAACTTCTTGTTTTGCAAGAGTTTTAAGTAGGTTTTGGCCAAAAATGGTATCTTCTTACAATCCATTCGTGGTGGAGGGCTACGTGCAGGGTATTGTGTGGCAAAACACACTTATCATTTCAGATTTATCACTATTTCACTGTCATTAACATTCCATATGAATCTCATAGGTTCACCGGTGGTTTTGGATAGTAAATAAAATGTCCATATATGCGTTGAAGTCATGATGACCCCTGGCTCCCATCACCACCCTTTCTTTCCATAATGAACCATTTCTCTGAGTGAAACCACTCGGAATGACTTACACTCAACAGCAGTTTGGAGAAACAGCTGGAATTCCCCTTTAAGATGTAAACCAAGTCTTTCGGATGGGCTTTGATGTGAGACGCTCCGTCGCAGAGAAGCTTAATGAGTCAGGATTGTGAAGAGCTAAACGCCTGTAAAAGCACCCCGAACGACTTTGTTTACATCTCACAGGCTAAGTTAAAGAGAAATTCAGAAATATCAGTGGAATTCCCCCTTTAGGCTGCGTTACCCAGCTCTCTCCTCAACCGCATTCTGTATGGAAATAAAAGCGCAAGGAAAACAACAGCAAACGTCAACAGCCCGCGTGCATCAACCCAACCAGAGCGCCGCTTCCTCTTCCAAGCGGTCACGGTCGCTTTGGCACGGCTGCCTAAAGGCATTTAAGCCAGGCGTTAATTTCGGACCCTTTTCTTTTCCTTTTTTTCGGATCTACAATGTCATCATCGCCTGACGTCTATTTATAGGCCATTCCAGGCAGTAATAGCCGCGCGCGTCTCCTGCGTCTGTACGTCTGAGCGCTATTTTTAGATCACACTGGTTCCGCCGTCTTTTGCGTCAATGGAATCCCGGTCGTGCGTGCGTCATCACGTGCGAAGGAGCGGATTGGCTGGCCACCCGGAAAGGCGTCCTCTTTGCTGTCCATATATGGCGAGACCACGCCCCCCGCGGTGCGACGTAACGGCAAAAATATATTGAATGGCACGTCAGGTGCGAGCAGCTCGCGCACTGTTTGTCTTCTGGAGATGAGACGGGACCTGCTGCTGCTCAGCTTCTCCTCTCTGTCTGGCTGGAATTAAAGAGAGTTTTCGCGCAGGTAGGCTTTCACTGAAGTGTTCTCTTGAGAACAGGTTGGCAGCGTGAGACTACAATTCTAACTTGTCCGTTCCACCTTAAATAGCGCAGCGGTCAGCATATATTCAGGCGCCTGAATGTAACTGCTGCGCCTTTTAAGGTGGAACGGAGAATTTAGAATGTTAGTCCCAACCTGTTGCGCTGTTGTTGTGCTAACTGGGCTCGTCTACGGTGTCTAAAGCAAAGCGGTGGAGTGCGGAATGTGGAGGGGGTGTGTTACTGTTTTGGTTGTAATGGAGTCAGCTCTCCAGACTGTAGACCGTGTCAGTGTGAGCAGTGCTCTGGGGTTTGTCCTCAGAGCGCTTTAGACCAGAGGATGGCCTAACTTTCTGGCCAAAAGTGCAGTGTTTGTCGTGGACTAGGGGTCAAAGAGTTGTCAAAATGGGTTTTACATCCTGTAGAAGAGAGGTGGGCGATATGGCACGAATATAATATTGCGATACTCAAAGAAACTTATACGATATATCATTTTTCACGCATTCGATCAGTTGGAACAGAACCAGTAGTGCTCCAGTTAAAAATGATACTATCAAAAAGTGTGAAATGACTGCACAGAAATCATTTTTACTCAATATTTGGCACTAAATGCACTAAAACAGGACTAATTTTGTTCTCTTTATAATGAAACATGCGCAATATGTTGACAGAATACTGTATTGTGTTGTGTTATTATAAAGACAATGATATATATGGTCATGTAGCCCTGCCCTACATGCTGTTATTATAATAGTTTGAAAGAAAACGTTTTGAAATTGATCAGTTATATGTATTATGAAAATCTGTATCTTCTCTTGTTGAGTTGATTTTATAACTAACATTTTCTGCATAATATGAATTAAAAGGATAAAAGGTGAGTTTTGAGCACTTATCCTGTCATATTTATTCCTTTGGTCACGCTGGGGTCACACTGGACTGATTTTTGCCCAAATTGCCCAAATTGTATTGTGGATAAAAGTATAAAAATGACAAAAATTGTGTGCTATTAGAGGTACAGCAATACAGAATTTCATCATTTTAGAATAAGAGTGCTCAAATCTTTTGTCAAAGTCAAAGTGTGACTGGGCCAAGGGCCAAAAAAGATAATACAAAAGTGGATGGGACAGGTATACCTGTCTCTAATGTGTGCTTTTTGGGGGAGACCAATGAGAACAAGGCTGGTGATCCATCCATCCATTTTCTAAGCCACTTCTCCGTCAGGGTCGTGGGGGGGTGCTGGAGCCTATCCCAGCAGTCTTCGGGCGGAAGGCAGGATACACCTGAAGACTGCTGGGATAGGCTGGTGATGTTTTTCCTTATTGTGCTAATGCAATGATTGAACAGTGTGTCTTCAGACAGATATAATGAAGAATTTGCCTCCATAACAAGGACCTGCAGTACCATTCTTTCTCCAGTTAAAGTATTTCACTAAAAAATCACATTGATCCTTTTCACCAATCAGACCCAGCATAGTCAGCTGGTTTCGCCACGTTTGGTATCTGGAGTTTGCTTCTTTAGCTTTAGCACTGGAGCTTTTGACTTCTTAGCTACATTAGCTCCAGTGCTAAAACTAAAGATGTCAGAGAGTCACATATGGTTAATTTACTAAGTGAAAATAAGTTAACAAGTCCTCTACAGAGAGCACACATTTTAATGCACAATTACTGTTTTTAAATGATGTGTTTAACTGAATCAACATACTGGGAATGTGGGCCTGTGTAAAAGTTATGGCACAGTTCATATTTTATGTTTATCTTCAATGTGGAGCACTTAGACTGTCACCAAAATCAACACAACATAATTTAGAGTTGTTTTAGATACAGTCATACACTGTGTGTGCACATTTCAGTGCTTCATTGGGTTATAAGTCCTTCATTTAGTTGCTATCATAACTCAGATGAAGCTATTCAGATTTACTGTGGAGCATAATTCTTTCCACCCGTTGCTGGTCACTGGGTTTATAATGCCAAGCACATACGTGGTGATGAGCATTAACCCTATGGATGGCAGTAAGGGCTATCGCATGTCTTAGTGACATGCTGCTGTTGTCTACAGTTTATTATGTGTGTAAGTATTTGACTACGTGCTCGCATGGTGCATATTCACTGGTCATGAAACAACCGTGTGATGTGGATGCCTTCCATAGAGGTCAAAAGGTCAGCTGGATTAGCTGCATTCATCATCTGAAATAACAAAGCTGTCAACAAAAAGCTGGTCAACCTGTTAGCCTAATAAATTGTGAATACAGAAGTCGTACTACACTATATATACAACTAGATACAGCATGCCCACATATATATATGATTAAGTACTTAACTTACTACTATGGCAGACTCTATTTTTCTTTTTACAAAGAGTTAAAGGGGAATTCCACCAATTTCTCAAAATTTCTATCTAGGTAAATGGTTCATATATATAAAAAAAGTGTGGTTTGGTGTGAAATGCTCTAGTTCTAGAGAATTGTTCCCAGTGGTGGTGATAGGAACCAGACATCCACCTTTAAAAGCTCCCTCACTACAAGTCACTACATGAAATGATGTGATATGAATATGCTGCCTGATGACTGAGACATTATTTTTTGATAGTTCAGAGAAGATATTGGACTAAAACTTTTTACATATTAACATTTCCCTAGCCAACAGACATGCACTCAAAACAGTCCACAAAGAAAACCTTTTTCAGATTTTCCACTGTTTTCCCATCAACAACATTCCATATATCACTGGTGGTTTTGGATATTAAATAAAATGTCTTTATTTGTGTTGTAGTCATGGAGACCCTTAGTTTCCATAATCTTCACTGTAAAGAAATTGGAGTGTCTACAGTCAACCATTTCATACCAAACCACTTTCAAATCGGGGGCTCTCCTCTTTAAGTAATAAAAAGGTACATGCATGGTAAAGTGTAGTGTACTTTTACAACCATAACACCATTGTTGTACCTCTGAGGAGATACTGTTGGTGCCCTTTTTTCTGACAGCGTACCGCCAAGTTTACTCAGTTTATTAATAATGCTTGAAAGACTCACTGATAATTACGAGCTGTCTTTTCTACCCTCCCCTCAGCTCAGTCCCCCAATGTTGGCCCTTTTGAGCTCTCTGCATTGCTTGGCCCGTTGCCCGTATCTGAAACCCAACTCCATGTTCTCCTAAATGCCGTCAGTCTTACAGGACTGGGGTAGAGAGTGTTTATAACTGGGGGGCGGGGATTTGAGCGTTAAGGGCTGGTAATAAAATCTCCTCAGGCAAGACTATCTTTCCGTACACAACCGGCTCTCTAAGCTTTTCCTGGAATTTCGGCGAGGTTTGAAAAGGCACAGTAGTAGCCCAGGAGCTGCGATAGCTGCTGCCAAGAGGTGCTAAGATGCCTCTGAAGTGACACTTCCACAAGATCTGCGAAGTTGTGCATGCGAACGGGGGTGTAGACAGATCTCATAATGCACATCAACGCTGTTGAAACAAACCCTCCTCTATATTTCATTTTTTGACGTAATGTAAAACTATATGCTATCTTTAATATCATGAGCAAATTTTGCAACAAATAGATAAACAGAAATGGTCAAAGATTAACTGGAATAAAATCTTTTTGCATTAACTTCCATTAGAGTTAAATGTTTTTTTCTTCTCCTGTAAAGTTGGCATTTTAGAAATACAAAGTTCTTGTTTCCAACAGCGGGGAAATTTTCACTGTTGTGTCAAATCCTTGTTACAACTGCACTGTTTCATTTAAAAATGAAGGTTCCTTGGCTTGGACATCTAGTTCCAGTCCTTTTATTGGTGTAGAATCTTTACATACTCTTTGGACATGCTTCAAACTATAGAGATATTGTTCACACATCATTTACAAAAATGATTATCATTAAAAAGTTGTTTTACGGAGCCATAAATTGTCCTTCTGTGGCATTAAGAACCCTTTTTGGCCCCTTTCTTTGTTAAGAGTTGTTTCAAAATTACTTACTACATTAATAATATTCTTTTATTAAGTTATAAGATTTTGTTTCAACACGGATGGCATGTTTGTAAAGCATAATTATAATAGTTAGGTATGCACAATAATATTGGAATCGTGTTGTGTATCAGCAGATAATTGCTTTTAAAAAAGTTATCAGGATCGATACTTTTAGATATGACCAGTATTTCAAACCAATATTTGATGCACTCTGGAGAGCAGAATATTTAGTTGACACCAAGTTACTGCACTAAAATAACTATATTTCTTTTAACATACACTGCATTTACTGCGTATTACTCTACAGAAATAAATGCTATATATATTTTTTTATCTTTGATCTTTGATTTCTCTGATGCTGATCCCAATTTCTACATTTTGTAAACAGCTTATATAGCAGCATCAGCAGATATGTACAGACATTGCCATTGGCCCACAATTCCAGTATTAGTGCATCCCTGATCTTATTCAGTTCTGCTGTGATAGTTATTAAAAATATTCAGTAGTCAAAAGTAATAATCGGTATATATTTGCAGCTGCAGCAATGCCTTGTGTTGAGACCCAGTATGGAGCTCTGCCTTATGAAAACAACTACTTCAGCCCCGATTTCCTAAATTCAGGACTCTCCACCAAGCTGGGCATGGACCTCAGTGGCCAGATGGAGCAGCTGTCCCCACCATCGCTGCCTGGCATCAACACTCTAGTGGAGAACCAAGCTGGTGAGCTTGACACCTTCTCCTGCCAGTTCACTGCCTCTGTCTCAGCCAGCAACATCAGCCACCCTTTAGTTGAAAGCTCAAGCCCACGTGATCAGCAGTCGCCCTTCAAACTGGATGACGTTCAGGTCTACGGGTGCTACCCAGGCACCTTTTCCTTTGGCTATCTGGACGAAACAGTGTCCTCCTGTGGATCTGACTACTACGGCAGCCCCCTTTCAGCCACTGCCTCGCCCTCCACCCCAGGGTTCCAGACCCAGTCTGCTTCGGTCTGGGACACCCCGTTCAGCCCCTATTCTTCTGCTCCTGGCTGTTGGGTGTCAGATGTCAACTCTGTTCCCCAGCAGCCCTCCTTCTTCACATTCAACACAGCATTGGAGCAGCAGCAGCAGTCACCCATTGGGGATCACCAGCTGCAAATCGGGGAAGAGGATGCTTTTGGACAGCTGTCCCAACTTCACCACGCATCTCCACTGCATTTCCAGGCCCTGGAGCTTGACCACAGGGGCTTGGATAGTCCAATGCTGAAGGAGGAAAGGCGTGAATCTCATCCATCCCCGAAAACCCGGAGCCCCAACGAAGGCCACTGCGCAGTTTGTGGGGACAGTGCCTCCTGTCAACACTACGGGGTACGCACCTGCGAAGGCTGCAAAGGATTTTTTAAGGTAAGCTGTTCCATAAACCTTAAATGAACCATCAAAATGCTGTTCTCGTGTGTTCTCCATTAGATTTATACCTTCAATATCTTATGGTTCTTGTTTTTTTACAGCGCACCGTTCAGAAGAACGCCAAATACGTCTGCCTTGCCAATAAGGACTGCCCAGTTGACAAACGGCGGCGCAACCGGTGCCAGTTTTGTCGTTTTCAGAAGTGCCTTGCAGTGGGAATGGTCAAAGAAGGTAAAAGTGAACACATGCTAACCAGCATGTTAACCCTTGAAAGTCTAGATTATTGCTTTTATTCTGCTATTATTATTCACATAATTACATATGGAATCACATAGTTTAGCTACATTTACATTCTATATCGACAGATTTGAGTCTGCACTTGCTTCTGTTTGTTTAGATGCCAAGAAATGACATCAACATGCCAACATATTTTAAATATATTCAAATTCAGATCATGAGCAACAACGGAGTAGTAATATAGAATTCTGCCTCACTTTTCTGATTGGAAATATGTTATTGCTGTTAATAAAACAATATGTTATGCACTTGCTTGCTTGTTTGCTAATGAACTCTTCTCCGTTTTCAGTTGTGCGTACAGACAGCCTTAAAGGGAGACGAGGACGTCTGCCTTCAAAGCCTAAGAATGTTCCAGACAGTACTCAGCCTGTGAACATTATTGCCTCTCTTGTAAGGGCTCATCTTGACTCCAGTCCTGTATTGGGAACACTGGACTACTCCAAGGTAAAGAAACTGAACATCTCTCAAAATTAATAGTCTTCCACCGTGGTCTTCAAAATTCCTCGATATTTCAGTGTTTGAGATGTAAAAAGAGTCATTCAGTGTGGAGTCATTTGGAGTGAAATGGTTCAGATGTCTTTACAGAGGTGTAGATAGGATCCAGGGGTCACCATGACCTCAGCACAAATATAGCAGAATATGAGAGAATACAAGATGCTACAGTACAATATACAAAAAAATACATTGTATTGTTACAGCTTTAATAAATACAGTGTCATAGATGCTGATAAAGTAATCAGGGGATTAATTTGAAGCTCAGTCTCACACCTTCAAGCCAAATGTAAAGGGTTGCATTTTAACACTGACTTCCATTCTGTCCAGTATCAGGAAGATGTGTCCAGCCTGTCTGAAAAGGAAGATGCCAATGACATCCGACTGTTCTATGACCTTCTCACCGGGACCATGGAAGTTATACAGAAATGGGCCGAGACCATCCCTGGATTCAGCGCCTTCTGTCGAGAGGACCAGGAGCTGCTGCTGGAGTCTGCCTTCGTGGAGCTCTTCATACTGAGAGTAGCTTACAGGTAAAACAGTCCCACCATTCTGATGGTTCTTCCACATCAACATTCATAAATGTGGCTTGTGGTTAGAAATGAGAACTGTATGCTTGTGCTTGCAGGACAAATCCTGAGGAGGATAAGCTGATCTTCTGTAATGGTGTAGTGCTGCACCGTTTGCAGTGTGCGCGAGGATTTGGCGACTGGCTCGATTCTATCATGGACTTCTCCAACAGCCTCCATCGCATGAGCTTGGATGTAACATCTTTCTGTTGCCTGGCAGCTCTTGTCATCATCACAGGTGAGACCCATCAGCAACTCACTAGAATGAAGTAAATGTTTATACACAGGTGCATGCAAAAGTTTGGACACACCCAGTCGAATTCACATTTTGTTGATTTTCTAAGTGAAGATCAGGGAACACACTTCTGCACGTTTTAATGGAAAATTACTGTTTATTTAGTGAATGTAGCATATTGGAAAAAGTGGTTCATGCAAATGTTTACAAAACATTATTTTATGCGTTCTTTTTTCCTATATGTTAAACTATTAAAGTCAGCAATGTAATTTAACCCGGGCACCTAAACTTTTGCAGACGCCTGTAGTGTGAGGCTTCATAATGTCAATTTTGAAGCGTTATTCATTGATATTGCATGGTTTGAGCTACGATATGCGAATGAGCCCTCTAACCAATCAGAGTGTGTTTACTGTACTGTGAGAGTTAATGTTTTGATAAATTAAGGCATTCAGGATATTATTGGGTCGGGTGTGGGCAGGGTGTGGTGCTGTGGGGAGTGGCGTGGACAGGGTGATGGAGGGTTGGTTGGAACATTTTATCTTTATCTCATTATTTTATCTCATCTTCAAAGAGGAATTTAAAAAATGTACATATGAATGTCGAAAAGTCATTCAGAGTGCTTTGGTGTGAAATCAGTCAGAATAGTCCACAATGTTAGTGATAGGAACCTGGTGATAAGGCAAAATGTTCCCTTATCTTACAAATAAGAAAACATATATTTTTTCACACTTTCAGCATGAACATTCCATTTAAAAACTCAAGAGACAGGTGTAGGTTCACTGGCTGTTTGGCTTGGAGCTAACATAGTAGCTTGTGACACTATAATACACAGCTTGTGTTTTGTATGTGTGTGTGTGTGTGTGTGTATATATATATAGCTGCTGATGGAACAAAACCTCATATCTCAGTTTTTTTACATAATTTGAACATTGTGTAAAAATTTCATGATGAATGGAGAAAAAGAAATGGCACAAAGTTACTTGGGAAAAATTATGTACATTAAAAGTAAAGTATGTTTTTTCCTTCTCCTGTAAGGGTATAATTTTGGAGATTATATTTGAAGGTTTATATATATATATATATATATATATATATACATACATACATACATACACACACACACACACACACACACACACACACACACACACACATTTGGGGTTTCGGGTTGGTAAATAAAATGGCTATTTTTGTGTTGTAGTTATGGTGACCCCTGGTTCCTACCACCACCACTGCAAAGAAATCTGTACAATTTCACACCAAACCGCTCTTGTTTGGGAATTCTTATTTAAAATGTCGACACACACACTTTAGCCACCATGCAGCCCTAATACAGTTTTCAATAAATCTTTCTTCACCATTGACTTCCACTTTCTTTGCAGACCGCCACGGTCTGAAGGAACCAAAACGTGTGGAGGAGCTTCAAAATCGCCTGGTTGCGTGTCTGAGAGATCACATCAACAGCAGCAGCAGCAGCAGCAGCAGCACAGACCACAGCAGACCTCAGCTCAACATGTCCCGCTTACTTGGCAAACTGCCCGAACTGAGGACTTTGTGCACTCAGGGCCTGCAGCGTATTTTTTATCTGAAGTTGGAAGACCTGGTGCCTCCACCCCCTATTGTAGAGAAAATCTTCATGGATACTCTACCATTCTGAGAAGCAAAGACGGAGATCACTTACCGGAAATATGTTTCCTGAAATTGGAGTAATGAGCACATTTAAAATGAAAAAAATAGACTATAAACAAGAATAATGGGCAAATATTGCCAAATAAGTAAGGAAATCTAGCATTTCTGGTCCATCACCTTCTGGAATGTTATCTGAGGGCCTTTTTTCCACCTTCCCCAGAAACTGCCATTCGTACTTACCAGTTTGACAGAAAATATGTTCTTGTATATTTTTTTATGTCAGAGCACAAAATTAGAGGGCATTTCATGTCTGTACTTTTGTTTGGTTGTGTGTGCATTTGTTTTGGGTTTGACTTAATTGCTATGCAAATATATTAATATATTCTGTGAATGCTGTTCACTTAGGTACGCAGGACTTTCTACAATAATACTTTGTAAATATGATGTTGATTTAAAGGTCCTTCCTGAAAAGCAAAGAAACAAGACTAAGGCAACTATAAAATGTATTTTAGATCATTTCAGGAACGAGCATAGTCCAAAAATATGTCATACATATGTGTGCCACTTTAAAGGGGAATTTCACTGATTTTGAAAAGTTGCTGTATAATTTAATGTTTGAGATGCAAAGTCATTCAGAGTGGTTCGATGTGAAACAGTTTATTGTAGAGAAACTTTAATGTAAAAACTACCTTCTCGGAACTAGTAGAGCCATGGTGATGACGTGATATATTGATTGTTTTAAATAAGGCTTGGCCATGAATTAATATACTGAGATTTGTGGCCATAATTAAAAATAATCACCATGTCACATTTGTATCACATGTCAGGCATCATGTAATAACTTTCTGTGAGAGAGCTTTTGGAGGTGGACATCCGGTTCCAATCACCACCATTTTTTTTTACAATTTACACCAAACCACACTGAATCACTTTGTTTACATCATGCTGGAAATTTTAACAATCTTTGAAATTCCCCAAAACATATTTACACAGCTTTCAAAATAGCATTAGCACAGGATATACATTGTTAACATGCTCTAATTATGATGAATAGTCCAGACATTTCAGTACATAACCACAGAAGAACCCCAAAAGTTCTTTTATTATGAATTTCTACAGTTTCTACAGGATGGGGCTGACGTGAACAGGGGGATACCTACCAAATCAGAAGCATTACTTGTGGTCTTTTGCAGATAAATGCAGGGCTACCATTGCATTACATTTATATATATTCCTCAATTCTTTCTTTCAAAGCAGCACAGGTATGTTGAGTCTAACAATAATGAACTCAATAAATCCACTTACCCCATCGGCATTGGGGCTGGATGGAATAATGTATTTTAAATTTTTTTAAACAAAACATTTTATCATAAAACCATAGAAAAATGGCAATTACTGAACAATGCATGTGATGTTAGGCTATAAAAATCACGTTATACCCAGGGAGTATTGACTAAAGGCTGAAAACTGCCATAATTCGGGCCATCCCTAATTAACATAGTTTGAGTTTAGTCTAAATTAGGTATGTCAAACTGGTACCTTTAAGGCCAAAGTGCTGTGGAGATAAGCATTTACCCTCATCTAACACTCTGAATTTAGTTTATGAAAGTCTTGCTAATTAGCTGTTGAGCTAAATCAGGTGTGCTTAATGAGACACTGTGCTGAAGTCTGCAGAGTTTTGGCCTGCAAGGACTGGAGCCTGACACATGTGGTCTGAATAGTGCCTTATGTTGGGAATAGATCCCATTTCTTTTTCTCTACATACCTTAGTGTGAAACCTCCATCAGTATTTTGAAACTCTTCTCATTGATTGCTTATCATAATTTCACTATTACGATTTCCACTTTAGGAACACCTGCAGGAATCCTACATGACTCAGAGTTGTGTATTTGGAACTGAATACAAATGTATTCAATTACTTCAATAGTAACACATATAAATACTATACATTGTGTAAAAAGATCACAAGATCTATAAGTAGTGAAATAGTATATAAGTAGTATTGAACTTTGTAAAAATCCAAATTTCAAAGCAAAGGCAAAGTTTTATTAACTGTGAATAATTTAACACATCCTCTGCTGAGAACACATTATTATACACAATTACTGTTTGTTTTTTTGGTGAATTTAACATATTGGGGGAAAAATAACATATAAAATAGGGCCTGTGCAAAGGTTATGGCAGTTTTTATGTCATAAGATTGTTCTATGTAGAGGATGTGTTATCGTATTGCCACCTATTAATCAGAATCCTAATTTCTAAGTACTCTAAAATTTATAGGTATTTATAGGTATTAGACCTTTCCAAATAACGGTTTGTTTCTAAAGTAAAAGGAAAGAAACTGGCACTGTATTGTACTGTACTGTACTTTTTTTGCATCCACTGATATGTAAACTGGACATGCATTGAAATGTCGACAAATGAGCAGCTATGAGTACTTCAGGCAGCATTCTTAAAAAGAGATAATGTTTTGTTTGACTTTGTATGTTTGTCATACAAGTGTGTATATGTTTGTCACATAATTTATATTTGTGAGTTTTCTTAATGTGTATTCCTAAAACTGAAAAGCTATTTGATAAACCCAATTCATACGACACTTTTTGTGTTCTATCTTCATTACAGAGATCAGCTGATATCTTCATTGCATCATTGTTCACCAGCACAGGCCACTTAAAACAGAATAATAAAGAAAAAGAGAATAGTAAACAGCTGTGCATGCTTAGTGATAACATGTCCAGTAATTCAATATTGCTATCTGTTAAAGCACTGTAAGATCTAATAATTACCAACAGTCCTAAGAACAGAATGTCAGTTAGAAACTCACAATAAGAAGAATAATCAGAATCTAGAATGGTTTAACTCTAAATTTCAGACTAGCGTTAAGGGTGCATAATGGCCCTGTCAAAATGGCCATTAAGTACAAGTTATTCACAGTAAACTCCTAAATTATACAGAAGCCTCGACAACAAAATATAATTCAGATGTTTTAGTATTTACTATGCCAACTCTTTACCTTTATAGTCAAGGTACAGAAGTTCCTTATAAAGTATCATTAAGCCTATACCAGAATAGGTTGCTTATGCTTTTTTCTTTACTTACAGTGTTTATACAGTGTTTGATCAAGAGCTTTTTTCCACAGGACTTGAAGGGGGAATTCTCAACATGCTAGGTCATTCATATGTAATGTATAATACCTTGTATCTTTGCCTCTTATTTCACTACACACACTATAGCCAAGTTTCTGTACACTCCTCCTAAACAAGTATGCTAGTAAGACCCACCTAGGTAACAACCACCTAGGATTAGTTAGTACTAATTAGTACTAACTAATACTATTAGTACCTAACCAACCACCTGGGATACCATATCAATGGCCTAACAACACATGTTGCAGTGGCATCCCAGGTAGTTGCTTAGATGTTGCTAAGCCATTACCAGGATATCCCAAGTGGTTGCTAAGGGGTTGCTAGGCAGTTGCTGTGCTATTCTAGGTGGTTGCTAGAGTGTGTTTAGACCATTTCTATGGTGGCAACTGCCTGGAATAGCACAGCAACTGCCTAGCAACCACATAGGATACCCTAGCAATGGCCTAGCAACATCTAAGGACCATAGCTTGGATGTTGGGTTATCATAGCAACAGTCTACCAATGCTTTACCAGTGCTGGGGGTTTTTACATTCTTGTTAAAACTTTGTCTTTTCTGGAATTCTGTGAGGCTGCTTTGTGACAACATCCATTGTAAAAAGCGCTATACAAATAAATTTGAATTGATTTGACTTTAGCAACCACCTGGGATGCCAAAGCATTAGCCTAGCAACACCTTACCAATCACCCTAACAACAAGCTGCACAGCCTAATAACAACAATACCATTGTAACTGTTCGGAATCACTATATAAACCCAATTAAGTTAACTCTTGAAGCATTATTTGCTGACTTTGTTAAAGCTCATTCACAAACTTTCCCTCTGTAGTTGTTTTTGTGATGTCATGAAAATCACTAACGTATATCCTCCTGGTTATCCTGCAGCAGGTTATCCCAATGCATTCGAATTTATAAGTAATATTTCAGCTCAGATTTGAATGAAGCATTCTACAGGACAGCCAATCAGAGCAGAGGTCGTTCACATATATTAGTCTTAAAGATACAGACTGTTTAATTCTAAGGTATGAGGTTGGAAAATAAATAAATACATACATTTTGATGGTACATAAACCTACACATACATCAGCCAAGACATCAAAAGACATAGTCAGCAGGTACCAGTGGGACATGCAATATTTAGCTCATCTACATTTAAGATCTTTGGCAGACACAATGGAAAAAAAAGAGAGAGGGTGTGAGTACCGAAGGTGCAAGGCGGTTATCCGAGCATGAGCAAGATGTGTGGTAGACTATCCAGTGGCACTTGTGCATGAGCAGTTAACTTAGAGGACTCTCTGAATAGCTGAATCAGCTATGGCACTGTAACTGCTGACTGTGTTCTGTCACTGAATTTGATTCTCAAATAATGCCTCAGCCTTCTGTGACTTCTCAAAGAGATGGAACAGTAGTGATGTTTGTTTGTTATGCAGAGATCAGTCAGTGTCATGGCCATGGATTTATAATGGTTCAAAAGACTCATAGTTACAAGTGTCTAAAATGGTTCTTTGGAGCACATGCAATAAAATGGATGTCCAGACTTTGAATCTAGCTTCTGTCCCATCCTTATGTTTTTATTATTATATACACACCTTCTAAGCCCCTTCTCCTTCCAGCTCGCTGGAGCCTATCCCAGCTGTCATCGGGCAGAAGGCAAGATACACCCTGGACAGGTTGCCAGTCCATCACAGGGCAGACAGACAGACATTCACTCATACCTAGGGGCAGTTTACCACGTCCAATTGGCCTGACTGCATGTCTTTGGACTGTGGAAGGACACTCACAGGGAAAACTACACACAGAAAGGACCCTAGTTGCCCAGCCGGGGAATCAAACCCAGGCCTTTCTTGCAGTGAGGTGACAACGCTACTCACCGCACCATGGTGCCGCCCTTTTATTAGTATAGATATTTTAAAAATGAAATAAACTCTACCCACTATTTGGAATAAACTCTGTTCTGGAATGCTTTAATGGCAGATTTGCAACATGTTGTTCAGGTTAGTTTGATCATAATCATAAACTACAGTTTTTTAGATGATTCAGGAGATTCTCCTTGGGTTTTTTTAACAGATTAAACAGATGTTCTTGGAGTTTTTCCCTGCATTTTGCTCGATTCATTCTTTCATCATTTCTAACAAAATGTCCCATTCTTATTGATATAATTCTGTTTATATTTCTAGACTGGTGACGCTCCTAAAACTATTGCTCCAGGTGTTTTAATCCAAGTAATGGGCCAAGTAAGCACTCCAAGTTTGGACTATTTTCATTTGTCATGATATTTCCCTCTCCTTCTTATTGAGTTTGGGGGCTCCAGCCACACTCACTGCTAACAGGTGTATAAAATCGAGCACATAGCCATGCAGCCTCCATAGACAAGCGACAGCAAAAGAATGGGTCATCGAAAAGAGCCCAGTGACTTTTAATTAAACACTATTATGGGATGTCAGTTTGTGAAATTTCTGCCCAGCTAGATCATCCCCAGCCAACTGTAAGCACTATTACACAATTTGTACAAAATGTTGTGACATCCATTGGGAACTATCTGACACATCGATAGAAAACCTATCAACAGTCTTCATTTAACACAGCTATGAAAAGTGATTTCACGTTTCCTAGTAACATTACTTAGAGGAAGCATGTACAGTGAGAAAAGATACCTAGGACACTGCAGATAGATAAAATAGTAAGTAATCAGAAAAATGTATTTGAAGGCTGACAGATGATCATCCCCAAGCTTATATCTGACCAAACAACTATAGTTACGATGTCAAACTTGGAACAATAGAAAAAACCCTTTTTGGTGCTATATGGAACCCTTTTCTAAAAGGTTCTATATAGAACTATAGACAATATATTCTCCATCAATCTAAAGAACGCTTTCGCAATATAAAGAACCTTTTAATCACACAAAGGTTCCTTTGAGTGTTCATGGTTCTATATAGAGAGTACATGAAGGCCTATTTGTGTAAGAATATTTGAAATATCACACCAATCATTTAGCAGAAGTAAATTTAAAGACAAAGATGAATCCAAGAGTTAACAAATACTCAATTAATCTGCAGCAGATGCAGAAGACTTGACCTCACAGGCCATGCAAAGACTATTCTGCAGACAGACATGGGGTCATTTACAGGCTTGGCTTAGCGTCATCTGACCAAGCAATTTCTTTCCAGGGAATGTCCAGCCAGAAAGAACCAGCAGTGGCAGAGGATCCGGTAACTCTGATCATATCAACTGTTTTCCAGTTCTAGCTGAGGCAGTAAAAAAATGTGAAACGGTTCACCAGAAGGCAGTGAGATGGACAGGAAACTGCAGAATTGCTGGCGTCCTTCATGAACATGAACGAAAAGTTATATGTTGAATAACCATCACACACACAATAAACAATTTTTTGGGCTTAAAAAGATAGGTAAGCTACATGCTTTTTTTGTTTTGAAACTAAAACACGTTTTCTTTAATAACACATTAAACATACATTTAACATTTAGTAATATTTGCTGAAGCCACCCTTACCAATATTACTGTAACTTAGCTGTGGAGAACACTTGTGGTGGGATCTCAGATCACCACTCCATGCAGAACATTTCCAGTTCCTGGATGGCCTTCTTTAGTACATACCACAGGTTTTCAATTCAAGATTGTTTTATTTATTAGGGTTACCTATAATTTTGGGATACCATAGCAATGGCCTAGCAACACAATCATAAACACCCATAAACTCAGCTGCATTCTTTTACATCATTTCCGTAAACATGATGGACAGAGCATTCCATGCACTGTACACTCTGACCCTTTGCTATTCATGCAACACTCTAGAGTACAAAGAGGCATGCACTTGCACCTAAATTTGACACAGATGTCACTTATGATTTGTGCTACAAATGCTATTACTGGGGTTTCATGATTGATACTGACATACAATGTCCTGTAGAAAACAAACGCCTTATAAAGGTTTTCACTCAAGCAGTCACACCTCTGAGCTTGACTCCTTGTCCTGATTTTAAAGTGCAATCTGTTGAGTTGTTTACCTTCAGCTCTTTTACACCAGCACACAGACACAGCATTGCTGGCCTTGAAGGCATTCATGGGCTGGGGGTTAGGGAACCTGGAAGGTCGCCGGTTCAATCCCCAGAGCCGACAGCACATAGCTGAGGTGTCTTTGAGCAAGACATCTAACCCCTAACTGTTCCCCAAGCGCTGCGGATAGGGCTGCCCACCGCTCTGAAGAAGTATGCTTACTGCCCCTTAGTGTGTGTGTACTCACTAGTGTGTATGTGGTGTTTCACTTCACGAATGGGTTAAATGTGGAGATGAAATTTCTCCATTGTGGGACTAATAAGGGTCTGTTTATATGTCACTGTAGCTTAATGTCGTACATCTGAAACACAAATCTGTTGGTTTTGTGACATCACAGAGACAGGGAATACAAAATGGTCCGTTTTTGTGGGCTGCATGGATTGAGAAGTGAATGATACATTATGAAGGTTTTGCAATGCTTATACACAATATATATGTATATGTATATATATATATATATATATATATATATATATATTAAGGGTTCTTTAGTAAAAGCAGTGGTCCTATTTAGTTCCATATAGAGCCATTTCATGCTTAAAGTTCTTTGCATAGGGAAATGGTTCTTCAGATTGAGGGAGAATGTGCTGTTTATGGTTTTATAAATACTCATAGCAAAAACTGTTCTATATAGCACCAAAAAGGTTCTTTTGCTTGGAACTATGGTGGACCCTTTTCAAAAAAGGTTCTTTGGCTTATAACAGTAGTGGAACCCTTTTTGGTGCTATAGAACCCTTTTCAAAAAGGCTTTTTATAGAATCATCTATAGCTCACTCTCCATCAATCTGAAAAACCCTTTCATGGTGCAAAGCACCAGAGTTCTGTGCATGTTCATGGGTCTATGTAGAACCATTTTATTGAAGAACCATCTTTTAAAGAGTGTAGCACCTTTCTTATTGTTACAATGTTAAGCTTCACTCTCTAAAAAATGGTTCTTTAAGGGTTCTTTAGTAAAGACATAGATTCTATATAGAACCATTCTATATAGAAACACTCAAACAACTGTTTGCTTGCCTAAAGTGTTCTATGCATTGTGAAATTGTTATTCAGATAGATGGAGAATGTGTTGTATATGGTTCTGTATAGAACATTTTTGAAAATGGTTCGAGATAATACCAAAAATGGTTTTCTGCTGTTATAAGCTCAACATCATAACAACAGCAAAACCCTTTAATGCTATATAGGACCATTTTCAAAAAGGTTGTATACTGAAATATATACAACACATTCTCCGTCAATCTGATTTCATGATGCCAAGAATCATTTAAGCATGAAATGGTTTTATATAGAACTGCAAACAGAGGCAGTGGCTTCTATCAGCAGGACACTGCATCCAAGAATGGTTTGGTGAACATGATAAAGAGCTTACAGTGATCTCAATCCATTTCAGCATCAGTGGGAAGTGCCAGAAAACAAAGTCCAAATTTGCAGCGGCTCCACTTCTCAACTTCTATTTGAGTGTAGGTGTCTCGTGTCTGATTGATGTCTTGTTGAATGTCTGGACCAGAACATCTCCCAGATCATTGCACTGCCTCCACTGCCCTTTCTGCTTACCACAGTGCATCCTGGTGCCATCGCTTCCCCAGGCAAACCAGGCCGTTCATGTGATGTAAAAGAATACAGGACTCACCAGACTAGGCAACCTTCTTCTGAGGTCCTGTGTTCACACTTGCATGCCCACTAAGCGAAATTATGTTGGTAGGTTACAACAAGTATTTGCCAATGTGGTGAGATGACGTCACTTAATAAAATCACTCACAACAAGTAAAAAATGATCAAGAAATATGTTAAATAATCCTATAATAAGATTAACAACAATGAGAAATATTACATTGCCTGATTAGATCTAATATCATTTTGCTTGAAAAAATGCCATTTTTTGCAGCACCAGATCTTCCTGTAGCTTTGAATCAGTCATCTTGATTTACACACATTGTATGTAAGTGTACCTGTGGCTGTATTTCACTGTACGGGTCATGAGTGCAGGGGGATAGCATGCTTGGATCTGTGCTTTGACGCCTCTTTCATATATGCATGCCTGCATGTTTGCTCGGACGCTCTGGACTCTTCTGTAGAAGCCAGACAAGAAGGCAAGTGGAAAAGCCTCTGGCCAAATAGATATTTTTAGACCTGGCCATTGTCAGAGCCTGGAAACCTCTGTAATCTGACCGGCCCTCCTACAGAGCTGTTGATAAATGAGTTGGCACGCACCTGCCTCCATACCAGCTGCCTGACCAGTAGACACACTGTATGCCCAACAGGCTATCCTTTTCCTAACGCTTTCTAAAGCTAGGAGACCAAACTTGAAATGGTTAGACATGTTGCTCAGGAGTCATCCTGTCAAGAGCCATGAGGAGATTCTTTTAAAGTGCTAATGAAAGCTGTTATGACCTTTTCACTTTGCTTTTCTATCCTAAATAGGCAACTACATACACTGTGAAAGTGCAAATAGGACCAAACCTAGCAAGAAGAACTAAAACCTGTAAATCTGCCATTGGTTTCTATGGTGCTGTACACTGAGCCAAAGACGTTGGACTCTTTTAGTGCTCTTGTTCCACCCATTCAAGCCGTCATGTGATATACAGCAGTCTTATAATCTTCAAAGAGATAATGTTACCCTCATGCCTGCGCTACACCCTTCCTCATGGCATAGGGGGCACTTGTTGTATTGGAAACTTCCCTCCCCTCCAGATAGAGAATATGAGAATGTTACATTTATAAGACAAGCGATGGGATAGCTTGTGGTTTCACCAACCAGCCAGGCAGGCTCTGGCCACTGGCCCAGAAGTTTTCTCACTAGCCCTGCCTCCCTCTGGGCCTAGACGAAGCTGAGGAGCAAGGTCAGGAGGAGAATGGCATGAGCTCTTTATTTCACTTAGGCTTTTATGCCAAAATGTGAAATCATCTGCCCTCATAAAATGACTGCAGGAACAAAATATGACATATGGTACTGTGCAAAAGTCAGAGACCCTCTTTATTTCTTTAAAGCAGCACTATGTAATGTTTTTGTTAAAGCTAAAAGAAGCAGCATTAATGAGTATGGAGTAAAAAGAACACTAAAATATTATGAGCATGCACCATTGTGAGTCACCCTGTAAAGCCTGAAATAAACATTTATAAGTGAAAAGTACAAGGACAGAGTTTTGTGGACCATGTCACACATATTAACGTCACACATACAGGCTCAAGAAGAAGCTCCAACGTAATGTTTAGGTCTAAACGCAAAATACTGATGACAATAGCAGATAATTCACACACACCCTTTGTGTCCTGCACCAAGTTTTGACAGAATTCTCTTCAAATACTCTTTCAATACACTCACAAAAGTCAGAGTCATCAGCTTGTGGGGGTTTGAGAAACAGCCAGCGTTATACATGTTCTTTCACACATTGCATCCAATTACACATTTTCACCACAGAGGTCTCCAAATCCCCAAAATCTATTGCTTTAATTTGGAAAATGGAACTCCGGACGATTGGGAAAGACCTGCTAGACCACCTGCACTGCCCCCATCAAATAAACATCACTTAAAGCTTTCATCTTTGAGAGAGAGGAGAAAATCAAGCTGCTTCAGATCTGAAAACACCCACAGGTGTTTCTGTCCATCCTTCCACTGTGAGAAGACAACTTGGCACTATGGGTCTGAAAGGACGTGTAGCTGCCAAGAAGTCAAGAAGCCTCACTGAGAAAAAGAGATAGACACATCAAACAAAGAAGCTGAACAATGGACTGACCACCCCAGAGTCCAGTCCTCAACATCACTGAATGTGTTTGATTAGTTCAGAAAATGATCAACCAACTTCTATGACTGAACTTTGAAGGTGTGTCTGCAGATTCTTTGAAAAAGCTGAAAGTGAGTCTCCTGAATATA
The DNA here is from genome assembly GCF_015220715.1 of Pygocentrus nattereri. Lineage (NCBI taxonomy): Eukaryota > Metazoa > Chordata > Actinopteri > Characiformes > Serrasalmidae > Pygocentrus > Pygocentrus nattereri. Next base: position 13,374,859 of record NC_051231.1, read on the forward strand.
TTGGGAGCTGTAATAAAGGTAAAGAGTGATACACTGAACACCCAAACAAAAACAACATAAAGGTTTAGACTCATTTAAAATGTTGACCAGGATCCAAAGGGTAATGCACTAGGCAGTCTGGCGTTTTAAATGAAGCCAGCATATTGATTACAGCATGCAGTATTAATGACATTATGATAGCCTCAGTCTGAAGTGATTATGTAATAGCCTAGTAGCATGAAACATGGAGAGGTGTAACTCTCTTAATAGTAAGCAGGATCTCATGCCTGCAATACATGTGTTGAGGGACAGGAAGTACAAGGCTAATTTTGGACAGTTATCCTCTCTAGCTGTGGTACTACGTCTACAGTGTAAGACAGCAGCTCTCAATAAAGTGGCTCATTAACACTCAGCAGGTAATTATACAGTCCGGTATGAGATGTATTGCACTGTGTAAAAGTCAGAGACCACAGGCACAAAAGCAGAAATCATAATTTAGTAGAATTATATAGAAGCTATGATATCAGATGTTTGAATGTTCAGTGTGTCTCTCTTCACCTTTATTACAGCTTCCAATCTTTTCGGGAAACTCACTTTCAGTTTCTCAAAGAATCTGCAGACACACCTCCAAAGTTCAGTCTTAGAAGTTGGTTGATCATTTTCTGAACTAATCAAACACATGCAGTGAAGTTGAGGTCTGGACTCTGGGGTGGTCAGTCCGTTGTTCAGCTTCTTTGTTTGATGTGTCTGTCTCCTTTTCTCCGTGAGGCTTCTTGGCAGCTACACATCCTTTCAGACTAATAGCACTGAGTTGTCTTCTCACAGTGGAAGGATGGACAGAAACACCTGTGGATGTTTGTTTTCAGATCTGAAGCAGCTTGATTTTCTCCTTTCTCTCAAAGATGAAAGCTTTAAAGTTTGTTTGTTTGTTTGATGGAGATTGGTGGTCCAGCAGGTCTTCCAGGTGGTTGTTAGAATTTTCAATGTAGCTCATAATCAGTTTCTGAACTTTTGGAAACTCTCTTAGTTTTGCAAGTGGACGTCCTTATGCAAGTGGACTAACTTATAACCCATAACTCTGACACATCTCTTATAACTCAGACACATCTCCTCAAAATTATCTCCTGAAATATCTTCTTTCACTTCCTGGCCTTTTTCGTTGATAATTAAATGATCTCTGACTTTTGTGCAGTACTTTACCTCAGGGATGTTCCTGTATAACTCAGTATAAGCTATTAGAGTTGGGTACAATCAAGCAAACGCAGTTTGTTCTTGCCACATGTACTGTTAGAACTGAAGTATGAGGCCAAAATGATTTCTGCTCAGCCTAGAAGTTAGAACACATGGCAAAACTCCTGACTGACTGTGCAAGCCAAGCAATATGAAGCATGCCTATACTGTATACTGCTGTAAATCTGCCTGAATAGAACAGTACTTTAACTACTGAGGATATGGAGGAGAGGAAAGCTGCGCAGCTTGGTTGATGAACTGATAAAATAGCAGTGCTGCAGTTGCCTATGCTATTGTAAATTGTGTTCCAGGATAGAACATTAGTGCTTATTCGTACTCTACGTCATATTAATACGGTATTCTGGCCTAAACCTAGAGTTTAGTATGTTGTTTGTCATGTTATGTAACATCTTGTAGTGCAGCATTTCATCCCCCCGTATAACTGGTTTGACAGAATTTATGGTTTTTAATCATTTTCATGTTTTCATTCACTAATGTTCTCTCATGAATGTACAATGAATCCCTGTGGCACCAACCATCCCTGATTGCTAGCTTAGCCACTGAACTACAGGCCAATAAAGCAACTCACCAAACAAAATCATTGATGTAATCTTTACTCAGGACTAAATAGACACCAGAGACATCTTTGCTATAATATTAGATATTTGGCTTTCTTTTGAAAGAAAAGCATTCATCCATTAATTTCTTCATCATTTTAACCACATAATCCACTACAGTCGCAGTAGCAGTTGAGAAAGCAGAGAATCCCAGACGACCCTGTCCCCAATAATTTTATCCAGCTCATTATGTGGCAGCGTGAGCCACTCCGAGACCAGCAAGGAGATATAATCCCTCCAGCAGGCCCTAGAACGACCTCGGGGTCTCATCACAGTAGGCCATGCCTGGTAAACCCCCACATGGAGGCATCCAGGGGGCATCTGATCAGATGCCTGAACCACTTCAATTGGTTTCTCTCAGTGTTGAGAAGTAGCGTCTCTTTTCTGGGCTCCTCACCCTATTAATCCTGCCAAGAAAGCAAATTTCAGCCGCTTGGATTCGCAATCTCATTCTTTTAGTCATTACTCAAAGCTCATGACCAGAGGTGAGGATTAGGATGTAGACTGACCGGTAAACAGAGACCTTTACCTTATGGCTCCCTTATTACCACTGCTGTCTGGTACAGTGACTGCATTACTGTTGTCACTTGTGCCAGCCTTTGGCCAATCTCACCATCCCTCTTCCCATCACTTGTGAACAAGACCCAGAGATACTTAAACTCCTCCACCTCTTTATCACGTCTTTTGTTTTCTTTAAAAAAGCCAAAGTATGCTTTATTTACATTTTACTGACCCCTTTATTTTAAACAAAGGGCATCAAACAAAGGCATGTTTATATATATAATTTTTACAAAAAGAATGCTACATATACAGTTTTTTTACTGCAAAGGCTCAAATATCTTAAAATCCACAAGGTTAATTTTACATCACTCTGTAGGGGTGAGGAGTGCAGTGACATAAAAGCAATTACCAGTATACCAGGATACCAGTTTCCTAATGGGGGCTTTACCATACTGTGATACGCCCAAAAACAATGAGCCACAATTAGCCCAGCCAAATGAACAGAGCCGTTTATTATCAGAGTAACATACAACTTTACTTAATATTTCAAAACTGTAATAATGTCCCACATTCAGACTGAGATTCAAGCAGCAAAACATCCTCATCTAATATACCAGACTGATGTAACATCATTACTTCACACTACAAGGGCTAATTAGCTAGTAACAACAAATCAAAAGAGCAGTGCATCATGGTTCTATAACTGAAGTTTAAAACATTCACAAAGTTTTGTGTGTTTTATTCAAACCTCTCAAAAAAGTTTTGCATTAAAAACCCTGCTGACAAAATAGCACAGACCAGTGTGAATTCCATTCCATATCTAAACTGGTTTATGCTGGTTTGGTGCTGGTTTAGCTGGTCACCTGGTATGGCCATCCTGGTTGACCAGCCTACCAGCATCCCAAACACAACATATGTGGTTTTGTGGTGACCTGCTATGTTGGTCTTTGCTGGCTTTTCTAGCAGGGAAGTTTTCTTAGCTAGCAAGCTAATTAGCTCACTGAGGCTAATGAGTGCTGTGAGAAATATTTTTACAAAATTAGTGCAAATGAATGCCTCTACACTCGTAATAACTAGAACACTGAGCATCTTCTTTGCATGTTAACATCTTATCTTTGACGACATTTGAAATTGGGTGAGTTTTCATAATTATGAATGTGTTATGGCAAATTGTAAAGTTTTTCAGGTTTTGCTACCTGAACCAGTCTGCTACAGTGCCACCCTGAGGCAGAGCAATATTGCAGTGCTGGTTAGTTAAAAGACAGAAGCTTGCCGTTTGCGGGCGAAGCACCTGAAAAATGAGCTTTCCCTGAATTTATTTTTTTTTTAGCATTTTTTTTCCAGTATAACTCCATATAAAACTTTTTCTAGGTACTCCTTGAATTTTGATTTTGAGACATTCAAGACGTTCATTGGGAGGACCTGGAGCCATCATGAACCCCTGTATTTTTACACCTTGATCATGTTGTACTTACAATGACCGAAATGGTAGCTTTAAGTCCTCCTCCAACTCAGTAAGTATTCAAATCATAATAAATTTTGCCCTCACGTCTTATGAATACATGAAAAAACATTAGTTTGTGTAATGGAAAATACTGTTTAAACTCATACTGGCCAGCCCTCCTCTGTGATTTCAGTCTGTCATTCTCATAGCACAGCTAATGTTTTACTTCCATTATGCAAAACCTAACCTTACTCAACCTTACCAAAAAGCTAATCCTAACCCTGGTCCTAATCCTCACCCAAACCTTAACCTCAGCCCAAAATCTAATAAGTTGTTTGCCATGTTACTGAGAAACATTGAGTGTTTGTTTCATTCAAAAAGACCAATCAAAATAAAGTGTCACCAAGAACTTCCCATTTTAGGCATGCATCCCCATGAAATCTCAAGCAACAAATAACGTTACATCAGCCAGTGAAGGGTTAGACCTTAGACCTTTGAGGCTTTGCTGATCTAACCACATCTTGAGGTCAGGTTTAAGTCAGCCAGCTCTGTGACCTTTCTACTGCAATTTATGCCTGTCAAGTATAATATGTCTTCGAATTAAAGCATGGAAGACAAACATATGATTAGCTAAGTGACTTGATTGCCTTTCTGGCACCATTTCTATTATTAAATTATTCATTTGGCACCTGCGAGCACTTCCTTACAGTATCTGTCACGTGCTACCATAATCCTATCTTATTGTATCCCCCCCCCCACCCCCCCGCCCCCGGAGGGACACACGGACCCTCCCAGTGTACAGCGTGTTCCTTCGAAGGCTCATGTTTTATCTTTTGCAGGCAGAGGCCCTGGGACAGAAGTGTGCTTCCAGTATTAGCCTCATTCAGCTCACTAAAATAGCTCCCATCACATGAAATCAATAATGTCACCTAGAAGTGTCAGAGTAGCATTGACGGTCCTTGGACAGGCACATAATGAACTGCTTGTGGTGCCATCAATACTGTTTCACCCCATCCAATAATGAATAAATAAGTAAATGAACAAAAGAAAGCTGAGGCCCATACAGCAGCTATTCTCAAGCAGTTATAGTCTAAGGACCTATTTGTGGATTGCAGGTGCCACTGCGCCATCCCCCTACCGCATCCCCCAAACACCTCCTTCATTACTTTCATTTTATAAAACAAGACCTTGTCTTACCAAATTAGGAATAACTTGTTGAGTGGATGCAGCACGGCCTTGAATTGTGATTGGCATGTTTTTCATTTTAATAATGTTTAATAATCTACCATTTTAAAACAGGTACTTTTATATATGGCCAATCTTTAATAAACTGACCAAATGAAAACTTGCTTACAGTGTAACTTCACAGTATGCGGCATCACAGTAGTTCAGACAATTAGAGACAATTTTGCAATAACAAATGTGTTGTTTGCTAATGAAATTGTTTTGAATAGAGATTTTTTGTTGCGATCTTTCACTTTTGCAATGGGTAGATACTGTGAAGTTTAAACGTCCCCAATAAAATTCAATGTTTTATTGATTGGAGTGGAACTGCAAATGCATATTCTCTACAACTTAAATATTCCACTTTTAGTGCACAGCTTCTACTTGTTGGTTGGTGTTAACACATTGGGGGGAAAATAAAACATAAAATATAAAATATGCCATAACTTTTCTTCAGATTTCATGTTTTTTCCAATATAATAAACTAAGTAATTGTTTTCTCTATACATTGGGGCAGTCATGGGCCTCGTGACCGGAAGGTCGCCGGTTCAATCCCCAGAGCTGACAACACATGACTGAGGCGTCCTTGAGCAAGTCACCCAACCCCCAACTGCTCCCCGTGCGCTGCGGATTGGGCTGCCCACCGCTCCGGTCAAGTGTGCCCACTGCCCCCTAGTGTATGTGTGCTCACTATGTGGTGTTTGACTTCACGGATGGGTTAAATACGGAGGTGAAATTTCCTTGTTGTGGGACTAATAAGGGTCACTTAATCTTAATCTTAATCAATTCAACAACACATGGAACTTGCCCAGAGTCACCCAAGCTTTGCATATGACTGTACTTGTTTGTCACATTTATTTACAGTCTGAACTTCTCTGGTACTTTTATCTAGTTTTATCCCTCCTTTTTCAAACTTTTTCACCTTGACTTTCTCTGAAAAGGTCATGAATGTTTCTGTGAGACTATATATATACTACTGACTAGTGCTGCCATCTACTGGATGCCAGGCTCACAGTCTCAGGGTGTAGACTCAACATGAGAGGCCTCCCACAGCAATTTGTCCTTTTGGACTTTCTCATCTTCATATCATATATATATGTGTGTGTGTGTGTGTGTGTGTGTGTGTGTACATATATATATATATATATATATATATATATATATATATATATATATATATATATATGTACATTTTAATAGCTGTTATTTGCAATTGTAGCTTATTTTCAGAAATTTCAATGCAGCATCATTATGGGGATGAAGACCATCAAGTGATTTTCTAGGAGAACAGAGGGAAAATCCAAGTTATTCAAATGCAGTAATCTTTTACAGGTTGCTAAATACTTATTATTGTAATAGTGTAATGGGATTATAACGTCTGTACTACTTTTTAGAACATTATCCCACTATACTGGCAGTTTCAAGTGTATGTCTGTGTATGTCTCAAACCTAAAACAAACAAAATGATTTGCCAGTGTAGTGAAATAAGTAGAAAATGTGTAGAAATAAGTTGAATAATCTACTGATATTCTTACAACAACCTCAAAATGACTACACTAGATTTAAGATTATTTCACTAGCTAACATTTTCTTGAAGCTTTGTCACGCATTTAAAAATGTGCATCCAGGGGGCGCCATTCCTGTCTTCTGCCTGGAGCCCCACAACCACTAAATCTGCCACTACTGGTGTACCTTTCTTGAAGTAACTCTTTTGGGAAGACTTCACACCAAACCTTGGAACACTGCTGTGAGGATTTGATTGAGTATTAATGAGGTGAGATACTGATGTTGGATGATTGATTCTGGATCACTCCAACTCATCCCCAAGGATTACAGTTTACAGTACGCTGTACACAGACAATGACTGACAGAGGCTTTTAACATTTATATTTCCAGAAACTGGGACATAGTAGCTAATGAATTTTACTATTAGTATTGCTAAGATTTTTAGTTAGCTGAAATAACCAACGTAATCATTCATAAAGAAGGCCAAAAAGGGATGATGCCCTTACATTTACAAACATGAATATGGTATTTACCCACAATGATAACTGGGTTAACCATTGCAGAAACATTTGTCGGTAGGCTATTCACATACAAAGCTTATATGGACACACTGAAATTCTGGAATAATTCTTATTCTAAGGGCTAGCCAGTCATGAATATTATTCAAGAAATAAATGTTCTGATGGCAGTTGAGCCCATAAAATCACTGTGTGCTCCTGACAGACTTGTTTAAACTGGTTTACACTTTACATAATCTTTATAACAGGATTCTCTTCTGAGCATTTAACGGAAAGCTAGCTGGCTATCAGACTAATGCCACAATAAAAGACACGACTTCAAGCTCATAAATGAAGCGTTATGTAAAAACTGAGACATATAAAGTAAATAATGTTGCTTGCCTGTTAGGAGATAAAAATGTCTGTATTTAAACTAGAGCTGACATAAAATCCCATATAGCGCCAGGCTGACCCCACTAGCTTGACGCTAGCATACACTTTATTGCCAAAAGTATTCACTCACCCGTCCAAATAATTGAATTCAGGTGTTCCAATTATGTCCATGGCCGCAGGTGTATAAAACCAAGCATGCAGACTGCTTCCACAAACATTTGTGAAAGAACGGGTCGCTCTCAGGAACTCAGTGAATTCCCGTGTGGTACCGTGATCGGACGCCACCTGTGCAAGTCCAGTCATGAAATTTCTTCACTACTAAATATTCCGCAGTCAACTGTCAGTGGTATTATAACAAAGTGGAAGCGATTGGGAACGACAGCAAATCAGCCACAAAGTGGTAGGCCACGTATAATGACAGAGAGGGGTCAATGGATGCTGAGGCGCTTAGTGCGCAGAGGTCGCCAACTTTCTGCAGAGTCAATCACTACAGACCTCCAAACTTCATGTGACCTTCAAATGAGCTCTAGAACAGCATAGAGAGTTTCATGGAATGGGTTTAAAATGGCCGAGCAGCTGCATCCAAGTCTTACATCACCAAGCACAACGCAAAGCGGCGAATGCAGTGGTGAAAAGCGTCACCACTGGACTCTAGAGCAGTGGAGACGTGTTCTCTGGAGTAACCAATCACGTTTCTCCATCTGGCAATCCAATGGACTAGTCTGGGTTGTGCAGTTGACATGAGAACAGTACTTGTCTGACTGCATTGTGCCAAGTGTAAAGTTTGGTGGAGGGGGGATTATGGTGTTGGCTTGTTTTTCAGGAGTTGGGCTCGGCCCCTTAGTTCCAGTGAAAGGAACTCTTAATGCTTCAGCAGACCAAGAGATTTTGCACAATTTCACGTCCCCAACTTTGTGGGAACAGTTTGGGGAAGGCCCCTTCCTGTTCCAACATGACTGCAGACCAGTGCACAATGCAAGATCCATAAAGACATGGATATAAAAAAGACATGACATAAAAATGTCATATATTGCTGAGCTAACCCCTTAGCTTGACACTAACATAGCTACCTAACTAGCTACCATGGTAAAAATACATGGAGTATTAATAATACGCTGGTGTAAAAACAGATTTCTACATTGTTGTTTGTTGGAACTTTGTTATAGTTCTCTGTCTGTTCCTTCCTCTCACAGTAAATACAATTGAAAAGTAAAATAAGATGATGTTTATTAGCATGAATAATGGGTGTAGGCTAACGTTATACATGGGATCCTCTGACTGAGCATTTCTCTCCCGCAGGTTCAGGTTTCTGTTGACAGATCGATTAAGCTACAAACATTGGCACACGAGCATTCAAGCATCCCACCGATAAAGATTATTGATATTGATGTCATTTATTATGTTTTAAGCATTTGCTCCTTCATTCATTGCTTATGGCCGCAGGGAGAGCAGGAGAGCGTCACCATAGCAGGCTTATGTTTAGTAAGATAAGAGAAAATCAGGAAGAGGCAAATACTTTTTCACAATCTGTGTATAGTACCAGGCAAAATGTGAAAAAATTTTATTTATAACAATTTTTTTTCTGGACAGTAAACATTGTTCATAAAAAATTACAATAAAACACATTAGCAAATAATTAATTATTTATTAAATTAAATTTTATACATATATATATATATATATATATATATATATATATAATTTTTTTTAATATAATAATTATATTACATTATACAGTATCTATTAATATGTTACTACTTAGATTGACAAAGTCAGTAGTTTTAAATAATCCATATATGGGTCAATGACAAATAAGGTTTTCAAAATGATGATTTTTACATGATCAGCATTTTTATTTCTGCATATATTGCAGTTATATCTATGTCAATATTATATCTTAACCATAGTGAATGTCTTCAAAGTTTTTAACGGCCTATTTCATTAATTAAACTGTGCTGGTCTGATTGCACCATTTGACTCACTGGTTGAGCTGGCTGAATAATTTCTAATTAAACAGGCGTCTACTTAGACACTCACAGAAACCTTTTTTCCTTGAACTTGAGTTGTGCTTCCATTTTCTCAAATAAATAAACATTATTATAATATTTTTTCCTGACACTTTTAGACTTTTTAAGGTAAAAAGCAAATAAAATTCATGTCAATGCAATGAAAATTGTTTCATGTAAAAGAGGCTATTGTTGAACAATTTGATATATGTCATTTATTTATTAAATTATTTCTTGGGAAAATAATGGACTTGGACAAGCAACATCATCAACATCATGACCCATATATAGTCACACACACACACATTTTCTAAGCCGCTTTTTACCTCAGGGTTGCGGGGGGGGGCAGGATATACCCTGGGCAGGTCGCCAGTCCATCGCAGGCCAGACAGACAGACACATACAACTAGAGGCAATTTAGTATATCCAATTGGCCTGACCACATGTCTTTGCACTGTGGTAGGAAACCCACGCGGTCACGGGGAGAACATGCAAACTCCACACAGAAAGGACCCTGGTCGCCTGGCCAGGCAATCAAACCCAGGCCCTTCTAGCTGTGAGGTGACAGCACTACCCACCACGCCACCGTATACTGTCAGTCTCTGTTAAATTAAGGGAAAATAATGTTTACACAGAGGTGCAGAAGTGTCTTAACTTATTTTACATAAAATTTGACCAGCAAGGCCCAAGCATTTGTGTACAACTGTATGGGCTGGTTCAGATCTTTGTAGCTTGACGCTGTGCAGTAAGTTATGCAACAACTTCACAACCACTCCTGAAACTCCACCTCCTGACTAATATTCCACTGTAGGCCATCAGTCATACGCTAGCTCTTGACTTGACTTGTTATCGTACTGACTGCATGTGGCAGCTTCTTGGCTCTGATTTCTTGTAAAACGCACCTCTTCCCCCAAACCCTTCCTGTTTTTCTTACACCTTAGGGTAGCGGCATGTTACTTTATAATCATTAGTCAGATCAACCTCAGGAAACTACAAAAGACTCGTGTATGAGATTTGTTGTTGTTTTTTTGTGAAAGGGTCATGACAACATGCATTTTTTTCCTTATAATTTAATAAATACACAACATATATGATATTATCTACAATACCTTCTTTATGTGAACACATTGTCAGTCCATCAAAATAAATGTATGCCTTGCAAAATCTCAAATGTCAATACAATATATGCAGTTTAAGTAAACCATCAAAAAAGTTTGACATGGTTATATGTTTTAAATGTTGCAAAATAGTGTATTACATTTTAAAATATGGCAAAACTTTTGTCTCTAAATTCTGATTTCTCAAATGTCAAGCGACACAACTGACTACAAAGGACTTTATCCTGAAATGCTTTTGAGAAAGAGTGGGTAGGGTATTGCATCATAAAGAAGACTCCATGCTGTAATGCTAAGCTCACTAGCATTTTCGAAAATATAAAAAAAACGAATTTTGAGAGTATGTTTTAGAATTTACCAGGTCAGGTGGTGCGACCCCAGAAAAACCATGGACATGTGTTATTATTATTATTATGTTTATTTATTTAAAATATAATGAGCTTGAGCTTGAGAGCAAAGCTTTATATAAGGTTCAAGTATAAAGACTAATTCATGCATGTTTCATTAGCAGTAAAAAAAAAAGTTTAAAATATAATATTTTTTAAAAATGTGTGGCTGCACCGCATGACATTTTCTGGGTGGTAGGATTGACTATCCTGTTTAAAACATGTATTTAAAGCATTTTAAAAGCCAAGGAGCAGATATCAGCACATTGAATAGCCCTGTGCAGTAACCAAAATGCTTATCATATCCTTTTACATTTATTTTTACATTTAGAATTTCTAAAATGATAAATTTTAAATATTTTATTTTTCATTGGCCATAAAAAGCAATAATAATTGGCAGAGCCTAAGTAGTTAAATGTCTGCTTACTAAAACATCATTACAAGTACAGACTAATCTCAAGTGCACTCAACATTACGTAGCTTTTGTCACTCATTACTGGCTTTTAGTTCTCCTTAGATTGATCTCTTCCAATTCAGCTTATTCAACTCGACAAATCTTGAACTTTACTTCTTTGAAGGTGTGGCCTGAGTCAGCTTCTTGTTATCAGTATACTATCCTGACCAAGCTATTTATATTGCAGATATGAAAAGAAATACCAACTGGCTGGATTCAGATCTCTTAGGACACTCTCTTTCCACACAGACCCACTTTACAGACCCAATGGAGAACATTGAAGATCCCGCCAAAATCCAACACCACATAAGGCATATACTCACCAAAAGATTAACTCATGCTCTTATCCAGACCTATAACAAGAAGCTGGAGCTTCTCAGAAGGTGCTCCTTCTACATCAAGATCATACAAGTGGATCACTCTCAGCATGACCATAACCATGCCTCCTCCTCAACAGTTATGGCACTCATCGACTTTTGGAGGTTCCAGCGGATGAAGATGATAGGCAACAACCAAGTAAAGATCCAGCTGGCCCTTCTGGAAGAGCTCCTCAACAGTCTCAGTAGGGGCCATGAAAAGCTACAAGCCATCTCGGACCAAAAGGGGCTTGATGAAGGCACAATTGAAGAAGGCACAATTAAGAAGAAAATATCCAAGCTTCTGCAGGAGGCTGCTGAGTTTAAAGATGTGCTTGTGCCTCGAAGGCTGCATCTCAAGCATCACCTTATCTCAGAGGTCAGTAGCACCAGAGTTCCAGAGATTCAGCTGGCCCTGAGTATCAAGATGCCAGTGAGATTTGATAAAACCATGTGCGCTGCAGCTTCAGACTCTTTTACACTGGGATATTATTGAGCAGGAGCAGCATGAGCCAGGAGAGCAATTCAAGATCTGCTATAAGCTTTTCCATCCAACCACTGAAGCAGAAGGCAACCTGATGGCCAAAATAACATGTGCAAGCTATTGCCTCAGGATCGACAATCTGATGATGGACATGGTTTTATGAATTTACTGTGAAGAGAGTGGACACATGCTTGTTGGTGTATAGTCTTTGGATTGATGCCATCACCTCGAAAACTGTCCTCGTGACAATCGGGAGTAGCGAGTAGAATACAGAGAAAAGCTGAGATCAATCAAATTTATCTATCTACCAACTGGTGAATGATATAAAACATATTTTGAGCCATTATCATTTTTGGCCTGAGACTTATTATGATGTACTTAACTCTACAGGTCTCATTTCAGCTATGGGAACACTCAGGGCCTTCTAGGCCTTCATTGAAGGCCTGATAATTACAAGGTACAGCCTACTGAGCTCTCCTACTGGTTGGGACTTCAGGGGAAGAGATCTCAAGTCTTTGGTCTGGCTTTACAAGGTGAAGCTTTCAAGCTACTTTACATGCTTGGAACCTTGGAAGTTGCATCATGCAAAGTGTCTTGCAGGATGACTGAAACTGAAACTCATCCGCAATAGATGTAGGGAACTCAAACAAGTCACATCACACACATGACAATGCGTCATATAAGTAAGTGATACTTTTTTGATCCCACAACCGGGAAAATTCCACCTCCGCATTTAACCCATCCATGGGGTGAAACACCACATACACACTAGTGAACACACACACTAGGGGGCAGTGAGCACACACTTGCCCGGTGTGGTGGGCAGCCCTATCCACAGCGCCTGGGGAGCAAATAAATCTGAAATTGATGTTTTATTTTATGGACTATAAAAAATATATATATATATATATTTTGCCTCACTTGCCAAACTATTTGGACTATTTTGCCTCACCACATCCTGCATGTACCCCTACACTATGAATGTAATTAAAAGACTCTTATCAGAAAACAATGTCTTGGTCATCATCCAGACTACTCATATCCATTTCTCACAATAACTTTTAAAGTTTATTTAAAAAAAAAAGCTTTTAAAGACGCATTAAACTCCTCAGACATCTGGTCCACCACCATGAACAAGATCAGAGCATTTCACACCAGACCTCTCTGAATGACTGTTCACTCTGTATATTGCTGAAAACAATCCAGAATTCCCCTTTAAACTTATTATACAAATTGTCCCTTTTTGTCTATTACAGCTCCAGAAAAAAATACATCTTTACACCTACAAAAAAAAAACCTAAACACCTAAAAATAATTACCAATTCTAAAAATTACTAATAACTGCAATGTCAGCAAATATTATTGATATATTATGATGGAACATACTGCAGAAAATGTTGTGTCCCATATTATGTTCAAATGTTACTTCCTACTGACAACTGGAATTTCGGTGTTATGCTCTTTGAAATAACTCACTGCCAATAAAGTTTAATTTTAGGTTAAAACTGGCTGGAGAAAAAAGTGCTTTATAAACTGATTCAGACCTACTTTTCACTCTCAGCCAACGTTTAGCAGCCATTGTTTAAAGCTGTACAGTTGATCAGCAGTGACTTGCCTTTTTAAGGATATGGTTTAGATTCCTTGATAATCTCTTCTGGACTTGAACCAACAGGATTCTATTTACTGCGCCCATACAAATCGGCACAAAAATGAGCTTGGCTCCTTATTCAACAGCTCCTTATTCGAATTTTCTGCTCCACCTGAAGTGGTGCAGCAGCCTCAGACACCAGAATGTAACTGCTGCGGCATTTAATGTGGAATTGAAACAAGAAGCTGCAGAGTGAGATGCTAAATTCAGCCTTATTGCCGTTAATATCACTAGTATATGTTTCTTTTGGCTGTATAACATGATGCTGACTGCTCTTTGTTTAAGCTAGATAAGTGTTGGTCCAAGTCCAGAAACGTCAAAACACTGTGTAGTTCAGTGTCACGGAAGACTATTCATTTCTTTTCCTATCCCAAACAAGTTGGCCAAAGAAGAGCTTCATTCTATTTCAGTGCAGGGTTGTTTCTGAATGACCTAAGAGACGACTTCCAGTGAACACTGTACATTACACAAACCCAGACGGTCTGAAGTAGAGCCAAAAAATCATCCCAGGCAACTTATAGTGAAACTATAACTGAAATCACGCTCAGTAACAAACGGTTAAAGGGGAATTCTACCGATTTTTTCAAAAATCTGTATAATTAGATGGTTAAGGTGTAAAAAAGTCCGAGTGGTTTGGTGTGAAATGCACCGTCCTACAGTCCGAACTGTTCACAGTGGTGGTAATAGGAACCAGACATCCACCTCTGAGACGCTGTTTTACGATAGTTTTATGATAAGGATTTAGTCTTCATTTATGTTCATGGTGGAAGGGTATATGCAAAAAGTTTTGAGGCAAAATAGTCCCTGATGAAAATGTATGATTTCAGATTGATCACTAATTTATGTCTTTAAAGAACCTCATACATCAGGTTTTCTGTAATGGAGGCGAACCATTTAATCATGCATTCAAATGATTCTCATAGGTGTCATGTTTCTATATACACTATTCCAAATAAAGGGTTCTTTGTGCCATGCTTCACAACAGGGGTGTCAAACTCGACCATGCAAAGGGCTTAATTAGAAAATCTCAGCAAATCCGTGGGCCAGCTGTGTTTTATTTCATTTTTACTTAACTTTGATTTAAACAGGCCATCGTTTATTCAAAATATGCCAAAAAATAGGCACTGAATACTTATTCAAAAATAATTGTAAATAAAAATTGTTTTATGTAGTTATTTTACAACTGCCTCTTTGTTTGAACTCGACACCTGGCATCTTTTCTGTTTGTGTAACTGCTGGCCCATAGTTTGTTGTTGGTGGTCAGGCAGCATATATTGCAGGGCATGCTGGGGACTGTAGTCCATCTCAGGGTCAAAAAGGCTAATAAGAACAGAAATTTAAAATAATGTGTCACAGGCCTGACTTGGTCCGTGGGCCTTGTGTTTGGCACATGGGCTTTAGGAGAACCTTTTTTTGCAAATAAGCTGTGCAAAAGCCTTTTTAAAGTTCACACTATGTTGAAAAATTATACTGCAGTTTTTCTAGAGCTGTACATCCCAGCCAAGAACCATTTAAGAACCTTTATTTCTAAGAGTGTACAGTGCTTCTTTAGGGGTTCTTTAACAAGGTGCCAGTGAACGTTCTTTAAGTGATGCCACAGAATGGTTCAGTGAAAGTGTGAAGAACCTTTTTAAAGTACCACACAATGTTCTAGAAAAGACTATTACACTGGCAAATATGTTCTTCAGACCTTTAAAAGGTTCTTCACACACACAAAGCTCTTCATCAAACGTTTTCAGGGCATCATCACTCAAACCTTTATTTTTGAGACTGTACAATAGTTCTCCAAGGATTCTTTAATAAGGGCACTCTTCAAAAAAGGTACCACTTTTTTAAAATACCACATGATGTTCTAGAAAGGACTGTTACATTGGCAATTATGGAGAAGTTTAAAAGGTTTATTATGGAAAACCTTTAAAAGGTTCTTTACACAAATCTCTTTATCAAAGATGCTTTAAGGGAACCAGCACTTAAAGAACCCATTGTGGGACCTTTTAAGAATGCCTTTTCTAAAGAACTCTGGAAGAGGTGCTTTTTTCTTCTGCTCAAAAATAAAGGTCCTTAAATGATTGGCTGGCATAAACGGTTCTAGGAAAACTGCTGTAGAACATTTTTGAGCGCTCTTTGTTATACATTATGTGAAGATTCTTTTTACTTTAGAATGGGTTTTACACTCACATGCCTCATTCGCACATTCTGTTCTAAAAAGAATCATCCGCTGAAAGGTTCTTTAGGGAACTGAAAGCCGTTTTCAAAGTCATCTCTCCAAAGAACCATTTTTAGAGCACACTTATGGTTTAACAGCATTAAAAAATGACAACAGCACATGTAGAAATGATTTTTATCAATACTTTCAAAAAATACAAAGCATTTTATAATATCTGTCATAACACTGTACACATAACACAGTAATAATACAGAAACAATATACAAATACATCATCTACATTCAGTCTTTTTACATACACATTCAGCCTGAGTAACTGTTGCAGTTGTAGAGTATGTGAAAAATAGCCAACACTTTACTGTAGGGTGTTGTTTATAAAGCTGCATGACACCTACATAAGCTTGTCATGACAACGGGCATAACCCTATATAAATGTTTATAAATGCTTATTCCAATAGGCATCATCTGTCATAAAGGCTAGTTTGGCTGACTTTGAACAAAAATGGGCAAATATGTCTATTGGAATAAGCATATATTAACATTTATATAGAGTTATGTTAATTGTCATGTCAAGCTTATGTAGAAGTCATGTAGCCTTATGAACAGCACCCTGCAGTAAAGTGATACTGAAAAATATAAATGTATATCCATGAGGAAAAGAGAAGTACAGCAGTTTTGAATTTTTACTGATGAGCATTTTCAAGTGCATCTATATGTCAGTTTACAATAACTGAAAGTAATGCTGAAAGTCAGTTGCTAAGCTTCAATGAATTTTTCCCTCTAATTTGATTCTAATGAACCACTTCTGGTCACAGATGATTCAAAATGTGAAACAGAGAGGAAACGTCTCCATCTCTGTGCTCTAATGATGATAAACGACTGTGTGATATCCTGTCTGCATGGCCGAACAGCTCACACTGATGAAATTCCCAGTGCATCACTCACCCACTCAGAGCAAAATGTCTGAAAATGAATGATATACAATAACAGTCTGTGGAGCGGAACACCCGCCTATACCTTCCTTTGTTTTATTTTGCATGTAAACCATTGGATTTATGCAGTCATAACAAAAATACGAGCCTTCAAGCTGAACAATCAAGTCATAGCTCATTGGGCTTTTCCTGTCCTTCTGAAGTATGCGTGTTTTGATGGCGTCTCTCAGGCTTTCTACATTGGGTCTGTGGAATTTAACACCGGAGTATGAAGAGTCAGGTTCTAGTAAACCAATACTTGAACCTTCACACAAAGTCAGTTTACTATAAAACAATACTTAAGTGCTTAATAGTCAGTAGTACAGGTGATTTCCCTGCTCTAGCAACAAATCAGTTACCTACCCCGTTTAGAATGTACAATATGTGTCCAAAAGCATCCACATAGCCTTTCTAATGGGCGAATTCTGCTGCTCAGCTGTGCACATACCATTCAGTAGTGTTGACCAACAGAATGGGATGTTCTGGAGCAGCTGCACATGAGCCTAAGGTCACCATGGTTGCCAAGGTTGGGCTAGAGAGATATAAAGCCCTCCAGCACTGGGCTGTGGAGCAGTGGAACTGCATTCTTTGGAGTGGCACAGCTCCATCCAATATCTTTGGAATGAACATTCTCTCAGGGGGTCTGTAATAAATAATGGGACTTTGTGTTTACAGTATTGGTGTAGATCAGGGGCCCACCTTTAATTTCTAGAGAGCCGAAGATCAGCAGTGATTTCTGTGATCTAACAGACCTGAGAATGGCGGCAGCAACAGCACATAATGTAACATAAGCTAGTGATAACATAAGCATTCACTAGGTTAAAGCTACACTATGCATGTTCTGGGGATTTGGAGACCTCTCTGGTTGAAATGTATAATTACATTTACAGAAGAACATTTTGTATTGCAAGTTGTACCGCATCTTCTGAGGATGGGAGTGAAAAATCTACTATTGTCATCATATCTCCATTAGTATTATGTTGATTTTGAGATTGTCCCAAACGTTGAGTCAGACCTTCTTTTTGAGTCTATGTGTGATGTCAATATGTAAAGACATATCACATGATTTGAAAAACTCCCGACCCGACACTTCTGACTTAAACAGTTCAAAGCATTACAGGGTGACTCACAGTGGCGCAAGCTCACCATATTTAGCCTGCTTTTATTTTCCTTGCTCAGAAATGATGCTTCTTTCAGTTGAAATATCTTGCTTAGTGCAGCTTTAAGGTTTATACATTATTAAGTCAGGTTGCACTACACAAAGTTTTAACACTGAGTTGGCATAAGCTCCCTAAATGCTATACTTTATGTTTAATTTTCATCTCCACCCATGCAGCTGAAATCCATAATTTCAGTTCAGTAATGGACTTCATGATGAAAAGACCAATAAGAGGTCTCAAAATGACCTGGACAGTTTATATATGTTAAAGAGGAACTCCATAATTTTTTCAAATGTCTGCATAAGTAAATAATTAAAACGTAAACAAAGTCATTCCGGGTGGTCTGGTGTGAAGTCCGAAGTCACAGTGGTGGTGAAAGGAACCAGATGTCCATCTGTAATAACTCCCTCACAGAAGTTATTACATAAAGTGGTTTTGAATATGCTGCCTGATGTTGGCTGTGTCTCAGTTTGCTCACTAGTTCTGTATGTAGTGAATCAGTACATGCTAAGTACGAATTCAGGCAACGGCTAGGTTAATTACGGTGTGAAAACAACAGCCCAGTACCAACATCGACTGGGCAGCTCATCCACTGCTTGACCATACTGTCATTTTTAGGATAACTACAACAATCAGTCAGTCTACCTATGTTTAATATGATTAATAAAATGAAGCCTTCCCTCAGGCAATTAGCATAAATGTTAATTCCATTAGCGTAGCTAGTGCCAAGCTAACCGTGGCTCACCAAAGCACTTCATAGCAGCTGTAGCTAAAACAGTCAACTTATGACTGAATAGACATTCACGTAATACCTCAGTAACATTACTGTTAACATCACTCTTAAAGTCTGTAACTGAATATGTCCAAAGGGGGCAACTTTGCCTGTCAGCAGGCCAGGCTACTTAAATGTCATGCGACATTCATAAAATAAATAAATAAAGTGCATTACTTGTGAGATTTAGCATGTCATCATTTTATGATTATACTGAAACTAAATCCTGTAAGTACTGTTAAAATCAGAACAACAACTACGTCTGGTTAGCTATGTAGCTAACAGGCTGCTATGAACACTTCAGTCAGTGGAAAACTGATAATGAACGATAAACTGTGTTAAAGTGTCTTGCTAGTCCAAAGCTCTTATTGTTGGTTCGCTTTTTGTTCACTTGTTTTTCACCAGATGCAGGTGCAGGTGTGGTGCTATTTCCAGTCAGATAGCATAGCGAACAGTCGATGCTCACTGATTTTTACGGTGCATTGTGGGAACTTTCAGGGAATGATGAGACTCCCTTGAAAACGGCTGATCCCCTGAGGTGAACTCTGACTTCTGAACTAGGGCCTAAAACACAAATCTGTTCTAGGTTTTGGACTAAAATGCCTTTTTTAAATCCAGGAGTGATACATGCTGAGCAGTGAGAAGCAAAATAGGCCCTAAAGAAACTTTTTTTTTTTTCAGATTTACCGCCAATTTACCATCAACATTCATATAAATTCAGAAGACACTTGTAGGTTCACTGATGGTTTTGGATAGTACATAAAATGCCTATATTTGTGTTGTAGACTTAGTGACCCCTGGCTCCCATCACCACCACCTTAAAGAAATCTGAACCTTTTCACACCAAACCATCTGAATGACTGAATTATGAAGCCAAATTTGTGGAATTCCCCTTTAACTTACATTGAACGTTTTCCCTCCATTCTTCAGTCAATTACCAGCTATCAGTGCGTGGAAATCACCAAACTGAACCGGCCCCACAGCTGGCCGTCCCTGGCTTTGTGGTTTTGCTATAACCTTTTAGCACATGCAAACGTGCCAGAGCTGCTCGCACACATACAATGTCGTCAGTTACTCTTAGGGCCTTCAGTTTCTTGCCGTGTGTCGGCCAGAGAGTCCACCTCCTGCGGCCTGCGGTATATGACCACCCCGCTCAACTGCATGAGGGACAGCCGGGCTTGCTTGCTCATATTGTGAAGGCGCATGAGGAACTCATCGTTCGCCACGAGGTATATGAGCGGATTGATGGCGCTGTTCAGGCACACAAGGCCCCTGCACACCTGGTGGGCGACGTAGATCCTGTCGAAACTCTTGTAGCACGTGCCCTCCATCTTCAGGATCCTGGTCTTCAGGTTCAGGTTTCTGAAAATGTGGTAGGGAATGAAGCAGATGGAAAAGAGCACCGTGAGCATGATGACCAGCTTCAGACAGCGCTGCTTCAGGAGGGAGTCCACGTTGGCCCTGTTGGCCAGAACTACAATAATGTGGCCGTAGCAGAGCAAGATGATAATCAAGGGGATGACG
This sequence comes from Pygocentrus nattereri, assembly GCF_015220715.1. Classification (NCBI taxonomy): domain Eukaryota; kingdom Metazoa; phylum Chordata; class Actinopteri; order Characiformes; family Serrasalmidae; genus Pygocentrus; species Pygocentrus nattereri. Next base: position 13,395,292 of record NC_051231.1, read on the forward strand.
AAGCCGGTGACTGTCCAGCCCAGACTGTAGGAGAGGTAGTCTGTGATCCACTGGTCAGTGGTGGTGTCGAAGCAGGATTCTGAGGAATTTGGCTTGGACTTGTCGAAGTACATGTCGGGCAGAATCTGTACGAACACTAGCGTCCACACGAGGGCGCTAATGGCCACAGACATCGTGGTGTTGATTTTGCCCATCACCCTCATCGTGTGGACGATCCCGAGGTACCTGTACAGGCTGATGCACGTGAGGAAGCCTATGCTGCCGTACAGGTTCAGGTTGAAGCAGAAGCGCATGATTTTACAGAAGGTCTGTCCGAAAACCCACCTACTGTTCGCTGCGTAATAGCTCACGAGGAACGGCAGAGTGGACACGTAGAGCAGGTCGGCCACGCCGAGGTTCAGGACGAACACGTTGATGTTGCCCATTTTCTTCCAGCTCCTGTAGACCGACCTCAGCCCGCACACGTTGGCAGACGCTCCTATAATGAAGACCAGGACGTAGACGGTGGGCAGGAACTTCCGAGTAAAGGACAGGTCGATGTGCGGGCACTCGGTGTAGTTCCTCGCTCTCTCTGCCTCCATTCTGCTGCTGAAGCTCTCCGGAGCTGCTTTGTCGAGCAGACTGGAGCCCGCTGTGCTGAACTGCCTCATAAACACAGTTGGAAAGACGCCCACTTCCTCCACAGCGCGCTCATACAGAGAGCTCTTCAAGGGGTTTTCAGTAAAGACGAGGGTTGTTCTCCTGAGATGCAATAAGGTTTGCAATAATACCCTCTTGGGTGCTATACAGAACCCTTTTCCAAACGGTTCTACCCATATGGAAAAAACATATGGACATATATTTTTTTATGTATTTGAAATTGTATTTCAGAACATATTGACTATTAATTACATATGTTTTAAAATGCATTTCATTTCAAATGTATGGAGGATTATTAAAATGTTCAAATATTAAAATATACAAAAAGGCACCAAAAGATGGTTCTTCAAGTGAAGACAAGGGTTCTATAGAACCTCTTTGAAAAAAAGTTCTGTATAGCACACAAAATGGTTCTTCTATTGTGATGATGTCATGCTTGTAACAATATAGCTTTACAGCACCTGTTCTGCAGCACCTGTTCCGTGCTGTATGGGAACCCTTCTCATAAAGGTTCTGCCCATATGGAAAAAAATCTATGGTTCTGTATAGCACCAAAAAGGTATATATATGTTAAACTTGATACAGTTGAAGAACCCTTTTTGGTGCTATATGGAGCCCATGTGTTTTTCTGCTAGTCTGTCTGTCTGTCTGTCTGTCTGTCTGTCTGTCTATGTGTGGAGTTTCACTGCACACTGCGTTATACCTCTTACATTATAGTCCATTTCCTGCATGTACAGGAAACCAGTATGACATTTTTTCTTCAAGTATTTGTGCACAATTTCTAGCAATCTGCTGAGTTTAACCTACTGGAAAAAACAATAAAACATGAAATATGGCATGAGCCCAGGCAGCATATGCCGTGTTATCCCACCCCAGTGTGTTAAATTCAGTTAATAAGCAGTAATTATGTATTAAAATGTGCAGAAATGTGTTCTTTGTAAAGGATGTGTTTACTTATCTTCATGTAGACAATCACACATACACACACACACACCCTACATTTGAATATACTTCTCCATTTCTCATGAGCTTGAAGAAAGCAAACGTGAGTAAATTGAAGATGTGGTTTAGATCACAGTTTGACTTACTGTGAGCTGAAAAATGAGCATAACCTCAGCTGTTTCAGACTCAATGAAGCAGGACTGATAATAGATCAGCTTTAGTTCATTTTTATGGCTCGCCGTAAGCCATACTGTGATCTCAACCACATCGGCAACACCTTAATGACATCCTAGATGCGGTTCCAGCAGGTTTTGATACTGTGTTTTCACAGAAACAAATTGGGGTTTTTGGATGATTATTGAATTACAGTGTTTGTTAGCTACATTAGCCTTGTACAGTTATACAGTCAACAAAAAAAAATTATTTCTTTAACAAATGTCCAGGCCAGTGGTTCTATGCAGCTATGTTAAGTAGCTTCTAAGATGCTTGATTGAGTAATATGTACTTAATAAATTTGAGTAACACACTGAATTGATTTGAGTACATAAAATACAGTCGTAGGCTGGAGGTTAGGGAACCAGCCCTGTGACTGGAAGGTTGCCGGTTCGATCCCCTCAGCTGACAGTCCATGAAGTGCCCTTGAGCAAGACTTGTCCCTTGAGCTCTGGACAAGTGTGCTCACTGCCCCCTAGTGTGTGTGTTCACTAGTGTGCACGTATGTGGGTTAAATGCAGAGGTCTAATTTCACAGTGTGTGAACGCAGTGACAAATGGTTCTCAATTCAGATCTAGAGAATTTCAGAGTTGATACTGAACTACTGATCCGTTGAAGAGTTAAACTGTTATCTGTGGAGTAGAAGACGGATACTCACCAGGGCGATAGATACAGCAGAAGATGAAATACAAAGGAAGAGTGAAGCAAGCAAAAGAATGTGTGAATAATTGATGCCAAAGGTAAGGTGTGGAGTTTTACCCAACTATTAAATAGGAGTACATAAAAACATGCCTGTAAGGCCGGGTCTCTCTGCTTTAGTGTTCACTCCCATCCGTGGTGAAATGAGCTTCCCCTGAACTCCTTCCGCCACAACCTGAAGACTCACAGATTCTGACAATGTGGTTAGCAGTGTTCTACACACTGTTCTGTTTTTGTGTCTAATTCTCATCCTGTTATTACAGTTCATTGCTCCTCTGCACTCAGCCTGTATTTTACTGCTCACTTCTTTAAAAAGATAATAAAGCAAGTTGTTCATCCCCCTCAGTACATTAGATCATGTCTTTTAGGTTAGAGGTTCTTACAGGATATCCAGGTATATTTATATAGATCTATTTTGCTTCTAATGTCGCTCTGAATAAGAACATCTGCTAAATGAACTAAATGTGAATGCACTACATTTCTAATAAATAAAAACCCTCAAACTCTTAGATTTGACACACTGAGGGGAATCAGGTATTCAGACACTATTTTGTTACTGTTATTTGGACACTATTAAAATCCACAAAATTATCCACAAACTGTCCACTTACTCTACAACCCACACAAGTGGCTCAGGTAGTGCAGCTCATCCAGGATAGCACATCAATGAGAGCTGTGGCAAGAAGGTTTGCTGTGTCTGTCAGCGTAGTGTCCAGAGGCTGGAGGTGCTACCAGGAGACAGGCCAGTACACCAGGAGACATGGAGGAGGCTGTAGGAGGGCAACAACCCAGCAGCAGGACCGCTACCCCCACCTTTGTGCAAGGAGGAACAGGAGGAGCACTGCCAGAGCCCTGCAAAATGTGCATGTGTCTGCACAAACGGTTAGAAACCGACTCCATGAGGATGGTATGAGGACATCCTCAGATGAAAGCAGGTTCAGACTGAGCACATGTGACAGACGTGACAGAATCTGGAGACACCGTGGAGAGCGATCTGCTGCCTGCAACATCCTTCAGCATGACCAGTTTGGCAGTGGGTCAGTAATGGTGTGGGGTGGCATTTCTTTATGTATTTCTTTATGTTCTTTATATTTCTTTTATAATTTTTTTGAGCAGTATATATATATATATATATATATATATATATATATATATATTTCTTTTATAATTTTTTTGAGCAGTATATATATATATATATATATATATATATATATATATATATATATATATATATATATATATTTAATCTTTATTAGAGAAATAAAAATGTGTTTTCCATCAAAGCCAGTTTTTTTTTCAAAAACCCTAAATATCCAATTATTATCAAATTAAACAGAATTGTTATATATTAATGTGTACTATATTGGAATTAAACTCTTCTGCTGTTGAAACAAACTGCCAGCCTTAAACTGCCAGCCTTTGACAATATTCAAATGATAAACTACAAAATTTTCAGTAACTGCTATGAAACGAACTTATGTCTTTTTGAAAGTTTGGGATTGAAATGTGGGCCCGTTTATAGATCCCTCAGAGTTTAAGGCATGGAAGTGTTTAGGTGTGACCTGAAAGGAAAACACTTTTCTCTCATTATTGGTCTTCCTGGTGGCACCTCAATGCTTTTTAGCCTGTGTTACAGAGTAATGCAGCTCCATCCAATACCTTTGGGATGATCTGGAGTGTCCAGAACCGACCATTCAACATCAGTACCTGACCTTTCTAATGCTCAGTCAAATCCTCACAGCAATGTTCCAACATCTAATGTAAAAACCTTTCCAGAAGAGTAGAGGTTGTTACTTTTAACACCCTTCATTTTAGAAGAAACACTGGATCAGTAAATGTCTATAAACATATGAACATATTGTGTTGAACAATACAGTCCTCGTTCCATAGTGTTCCACCTAGTGTTACTTCAGCTGCCTTTAGCCTGGTGTGTTTATACTTCTCTCATCACCACAACCTATTATGCCACAGCTGCTTGCTTTCTGAGCAGCTGGCAATAGTGCAGCATTACACCATTTGCAGTAAATCAATCTGTGCTTCTTGGAATCCTGTTCGGGAATGAAAATAGATTTAAACTGGCCTAATCAACCTCATGCTTTTAAAGACTATAATCACCCAATATGGGCTGAAGTTGCTTGTGTAATTTCCAAAGCAAAGTGGTGACGCATCTCATAATTCATTGCAGAGAAACATACTCACTCAAATTTCTTTACAGTGGTGGTGATAGGAACCAGGCGTCCTGATGTCAACAATGCAAATATAGCCATTTTATTTACTATCCACAACCACCAGTGAACCTACACATGTCTCCTGAGTTTTATATGGAATGTTGATGGTAAAAAAATAGGTTTTCTTTGGGGACTATTTATTATTGTTATTTACTGTTTTTAAAAAGAGTTCAATATAGCACCCAAAAGGGTTCTTCTATTGGTACAATTTCAAAGCTTGGTACAGTACAAGGATCCTTTTTGGTGCTTTACAGAGCCCTTTTACAAAAGGTTCTATATAGAACCATCTTCAGCACAATCTGAAGAACCATTTCACGATACAAAGAAACCTTGAATCATACAAAGCATTCTTTGAGTGGTCATGTGTTCTATATAGAACCCATTTTTATTACTGTGTAGCAAAATAGTGCAGAAGGCAGAACGTGTCCCACGTCTTGCACATGATAGTTAGGAGTGAGTATAGGAGAGAATGCAAATGGGTCGTTTTATATGTTTTTTTCTTTTTTATCTTTTTATTTATTTTTTGCACGATACTGTACAGTTATATTTTATAGCAGGAAAAGATTTGATTATAATTGTCATGTGTGTTTTTTTTCAGCAATTTGAATCACAAAAACAGTTCACATTTACCTGGAAGTTCACTGGTAGGACTCAGAGAAACATACATATAAACACAAACCCACAAATCTTCATTTTTTTATTGATAGTTTTATTTCCTTTATAAAAATGTAACTGTGATGCCTGCAAATAAATCTTATGGTTCAGTCATTTCTATCCTAGTCTCGCTCTGTTCCTTATCTTACCATCTAATGGACCTACATTTGGTCCCAAAGATATCAGATGTTATATTACACTAAGTGATCACATGACTGTAATTTTATCCCTGCACAATTCTTGTAAAATGAAAACCATTACAGAACAAAGTGGTTACTGCAGATATACTTTGCATCATGAGGGTCACTTTATTTTGGACTGTACAAGTTATTTAGGAGTTGCAACCCAAGTGTTGAGAAGAGCGATTTTGTCCTTTCAATAAAAATTAAACCACTTTGGGAGCCACAATGTTGTATGTCCATTTTACCATCTTGGCTGTAAAAGTGTCTCAGTTTGTGTTAATGTATTAGAATAGGCTAAAAAATGTAATATAAATGAAAATGCAGACTTTGCTCTGCTTTAAGCTTTAGCTCAGCTATAGCCACTTTTCTCACATCTCTGGCAAGAAACCTTTCCACAAAAGTAGAACAGTTTCTTGTAAAATGTCTTTTTACAAGGCTGAAGTCAGCTTCTCATTCACCAGCTTCTTGTTTGAATTTTCCCATTCCACCTTAAAAGGTGCCTGGGGCTCCAGAATATAACTGCTGCACGATTCAAGGTGGAACGGGAAATTTCCAATGAGAGGCTGACTTCAGCTTAATAACTTTACAGGGTTTGACAGTTTCTCACTGCAGATTAAACGTATCAGGAAACCAGCTGAGTGTTTATAAATTCAAGTCCATTCGTCTCCAAATCATCGATGTTCATTCTTAAATCTTTCTCTTTGCCTTTTTGTCAGTTACTAGCTGGGTGAGACTTTTGTCTGTGATGCTATGGTGATCAGCAGTCTTAGTGCTGATCTTTAGGGTTAAAGGGAGAATTAGCAAATATTGGTTACATTAACTCCAGCGTTTAAGACCATTTATTGTTAAAACTGTGTTAGAATGATAGGAGCAGTAAAAGTCACATGTTGCCAATCCCTGGTTCTTGCATTACCAGTCACTTTGTAAAGTGAGTAAATTTATAAGCCCACACATTTTAACCCTTAGAAGTCTCAGCTTTTGCCAGCAATAACAAAAACACATTTGTGTCTGCAGGTAGAAGATGAGATATTTTATGAATTTAATGAAAAGTAAGGAAACTAAAGGGTTAAAAACTTGAAATGGCCAAAGGAAAATAATAAGTAATATATAATAATAAATAATAATCCAGTAAGTGTTGTTTTCTCAGTATCTATAGATGCAGCCAAGCAAGCTCTCCCATTGGTTAGGACTGAGAGCTGCACTGAAGGCCTTACATGTCAGATTAACTACCAACATAATTAGAAAAGCAACCAAAGAAATGACCAATCATGTTTTGATTTATGAATGCAACCTTGTTATGTGAGTCTAAGCAGGTTTGGGTTAGTTGTTAGGAATGAGAACAGTGGCAGCAGCTCTATGGAAGGACGCTTTACTGTATAACTGATATATACAAGCTCAAATACATGTTAATATATATCACAAGCTTAAATAAAACATATGGAAGGTCTTTTATGAGCTTCCATGTTTAATCTAAAATGGCCAAAACATGTTCATGTCAAACATATGAGGCTAATATGTAAGTTATGTTGAGGCCCACTAACAGGGTCTTTAAGGGGTTAAATAATGTATAACAAATGGATATTTTGCACCACTATCTCAGGAATGATGACGTTACTGTTATCTGAACCAACTGTTGTCTAGAGCCAAGATCTGGTTCTTCTGGAGCTGGTCAGTGGCAGATCAGGACAGTGGGAATGACAGGCACATGACTCGATGACCATGACCCTGTGCTGAGTGATGCCTCCCTGAGGGCAGTGGAAGGCCATCCGGATGGTTCTGGTCCGGTGAGGGGTACAGCAGCGGTTGTCAGTGCATGTGCCGCAGAACAGGGGCCTGTAGGAGCGCACGCTGTGGCAGCCTTGGTGCTCAAGCCGAACAAGAAGGGGAGACCGGTAGCTGCTCTCGCACACACCCGTTCCCTGGAATGCAGGGCCTCAAATAAACACTGTCGGGGCAAACACTGTGCAGCCTCAGAGCTGATCAATCATACCAGAGCTGCAGCTTTTACACTAGGCTTGTTTTACTTCCACATTAAAGAGACAGGCTACCTGAAAACGCTTGCTAATGAATGGACAATAGCTGCAGGAGCCAGGTAGTGGCTTTGTTTTCATCATGCTAATTATGGAAGTTGTTCAGGCTAAAACACTTAAAGAAGTCCACCAACTTTTTAAAAATGTTTTTAAAGAGTCAGAGTTGCTCACAGTGGTGGTGATAGGAACCAGATGTCCTCCTCTGAAAGCTCCCTCACATGATTTTATGCAGGTTTTGAGCAGGTTTTAGCTTTAAAAGTATATTTTCAGTCCCATTCGTAGTGGAGCAGTACATGTAGAATGTGCTATGGCAAAAACTATATTTTTTCAGATTTTATGTTGTTTTACCATCAACAACATTCCATATAAAACTCAGAAGACACATGTAGGTTCAGGTGGTGTTGGATAGTAAATAAAATGACTATGCGAACATGTACACATGGCAACCCCTGGTTCCTATCACCACCACTGTAAAGAAACCTGAGTTTCTACAATCTGAATGACTCTGTTTACATCTCAACCAAATCAGTTTAGAGAAATCTTAAAAAATTGGCAGAATTCCCCTTTTAGTTGTCACTCATGAAGTGATGGAGATAACATGTCATCGTTCTCAATAATGTAAACATTATATCAATGTAATGTAAAGGTTTGTGTGCCCCTGGCCAGATTGCATAGGTTGTTGATTTTCTAAGTGTGAATAACTAACACACCCTCTACAGAGAACACACTACTGCACATTTCAATGCACAATTGCTGTTTATTTAAGATACTATATTGTTGCTTTCGGGTCAAAACCTTGTATTGTGGTTTTTGAAGATTTAAATTTTTTGAAAAAGACAAGTGCCCTTTCTGTTTTGTCAAATTTCATCACGAACAGACCAACAGAAATGGCTAAAAATGACTTGGAAATAAATATTTCTCCATTTGCTTCCATTAAAAGTTAAGAATGTTTTTTCATGTTCTGTAAAGTTACTTTTTTTGCATATATATATATATATATATATATATATATATATATATATATATATATATAGAATAAGTTATAGCACATTTCATAGTTATTTCTTTCCCCTATATTTTGAACCCGGCAAAATAATAATAAAAATCGGTGAAAAATTTGCTGAAAATGCCATATATATGTAAGTTTGTAGTGGAGGTGTTAACTGATTTTTACTTACAAAATCAACAAAACATGTCATTTTAATGGAGCTGTAGAAATTTTGGCGAAATGTAGCTTTTTACAAAAGTGTCTTAATTATTTTGAATTCTGCTAACTTATGGAGGTTTGCCATGTGAAGTCACTCACCAGCTGGACTCTGCTGGTCGGCGCTGAAGGGGCCGGGTAGCAGGGCCTGACCTGGCACAGACGTGTCTGTGTTTGTGGGCGGCAGGCCCAGTTCCTGTTTGACATGCGGGTGGAGACACCTGGTCCGCAGCTGCGTGAGCATGCGCTCCACTCTGTTGTCTGCTCGATGCAGTTAGACCATGGGATCCCGCTGGACGCAGACATGTCCTGCCACGACCTCGCCACTCGGACAGCTGCGATGATTCACAGACAAAAAGCATAAACATCCTCAGTTTTTGATTGGGAGCTTTTACCCCCCAAGACTATTGTGTATGCTGAGCTTGTCGTTAGAACAGAGGACGTTGGATTGTGTGTGGCTCCTTTGCTTGACTGTCCACATAGGATTAATGACTCAAGTGAAGCCGACCAAGCATTTCATAACAAACTTAGGCTCTTATATTTCGTTTGGAGCTGTTTCGACCACCCTAGAGCAGAGCAGATCATATTCACAACAGTATGTGTTTGACCACTGGAGTTATTTAAAGCACAACGTGTTTCTTTCCCACCCAGGTTTGACTAACGTATCACAGTTTTAAACACACATCCTACATATATGCAGCGTGTGTCCATGAGTTTGTAGACACCAGTTTCTTCTGAAATGAAGGATGTTAATAATGAGGTTGTGCTGCACTAGTAGCCTCTACTCTTCTGGGAAATCTTTACATTAGATGTTGGAACATTGCTGTGAGGATTTGATTGAGCATTAGAGAGATCAGGTACTGATGTTGGATGGTCAGTTCTGGACACTCCAACTCATCCCAAAGGTATTGGATGGAGCTCCATCACTCCTGTGAGCACAGTTCCACTGCTCCACAGCCCAGTGGGGGGGTTCACTAGGTTAAATCAGATTTGAACAAACCTGTGTGATGGATGGAGACATAAAGTCCAGAACCAAACCTCTGTTCTTCTAACCAGCTCACAACATCTCAACTACTTTTTGAAACCAAGAAATTCTTGTTACATTTTACTGTGATAATGTAATATTTAGGGGAGCACAAGAACAACCCAACACAGGGCACATTTTAACATACTTTTTAAGCTGTCATAAGTCGAACAGTGTGAGCTTCAGGCCACATCACCACATTTCCTAGCCATGGCCTCCCACCAAAATTCAGAGCAATTTGAGATCTGGACCAAAGAGTTTTACATCATTACAGCTCAGAAATTGACATTAACAGTTGGTAAAGTTGTGGTTATTCAGAAACATTGCTCAATATTTTACTGATGTGTTGCTGTCCTTCAGTGGACAAACAATAAATCTGTCTTATATGTAATTTGTTGTGTGTATATATCAGTTGATCTGTCTGTCTTATAGATGCTAATATATAATGCAGTACAGTTGGAAAATGTGTTTGTTTATATTAATTATATTGAATTAACTTTGTTTGCACTCATTCATCACACTTTTCTAGCAGGTGTTAAACTGACCCTCTGTCTGTTCCATTGAACCCGCTCATGGGTTAAACTGTAACACTCTTCCCCTAATTTTCAGTGAAATTGTACATGAATGGTAGGAGCTAGAAACAAAGATCAAGTGTTTATTTTAAGCAGAGATGTTGCTTTTATAAAAAACATTACATATAAAAAAAACTCAAAATGTGTTAGGTTGTGCCCTGCTCTCCGCTATTTGTGTTTATTCTAATGTTGTACAGTGATTTGACTAGTAAACACATCTTTACTGCTGAGATATTTGAGTTTTAAAACTTGCTTTGATGTTCAGTGGTTCATGCCTGACAGTGAGTTACCGGCAGTGTTTTCCAGGAGGGCGCTGTTCTCCTGGCTATCACAGACCCACTCCCTGCAGCACTGGCCTGGCAGCTGGACGAGCCTGGGGTTTGGGCAGTTGGCAATGGGCAAGTTCAGATCTTCGTTGCAGAGCGGGACACATGTGATGCCACCACCCACACAGTGGCACAGCTGCATGCAGGTGGGCTGGAAGGACTGGCCCTCCTCGTACCGCACACCGTCAAGCTCACAGCCAAGCAGGTTTTGTCCTGGGGAGGTTGTTCATTCAGGAAAGAGAAATAGGAGAACGTTTTTTTTGAGGTTCACTGAGTTCATACGAGGTCTCACTACGATTAAATAAAGAAGCACTTTTAGTTCCCTGACAAAAACATTCAACAAGTGGTTCTTTGGAGACGTTTTTCTGAATGTCTGATGGTAAAGAACCTTTCTAAAAGAGAAGAGCCTATACACAAAGTAGAGGTTCCAGTAAAGACCCTTAACCTGGTATAAAATCTTTAGTTTCTGTCTATATTCTTTATAGTATTTGAGATTTTGAAAGGTTCTTCACATTCATAAATCTCTTTTTTAGATATGTTTCTTTAGGGAACCTACAGTGGTGCTTCTATGGCATCACTCAAAGAACACTTCGTGGCACCTGTTTCTAAGTGTAGAGTGCAGAGAAGAACCTTTTCATTTTTAAGGAACAGCTTTGCATGTGCACAGTTACCATTGTCTTTGCTCAAGAGTTTATGAAAAGAACACTTATAAGTGTATACACTCAAGCCTAGAACTATTTCAGAACCTTTTTTTGCTTTGATTTGGTTGGTTGGTGTAGTGGTTAACACCGCTGCCTTCTATGTGGTAGACTGTGATTCAACAGCACCCTACACTATACCGATAAGAGCAGGGGTTGCCATGACCACAACACAAATATAGCCATTTTATTTACTATCCAAAACCACCAGTGAACCTAGTCTTCCACCAGTCTTCTGAGTTTTATATGAAATGTTGATGATGAGAAAATAGTGGAAAATCTGAAATAATACATTTCTTTGGGGACGATTTTGCCACACAACATCCTGCATGTATCTCTCTACTATGATTGGATTTCAAACAGATGCTTTAAACCATCATGAAAAATCTTTATGAAAACTATCATAAAACAATGTCTCAGATATCATGCAGTTTATTCGTTACCATTCCATATCATAACTTTTTGTGAAGAAGCTTTTAGAAGTGGACGTCTGGTTCCTATCACCAACAATTCTGGCTCAATAAGTTTTTCTAGAACAGAACGTTTCACACCAAACCACTCTGAAGCAACTTTATTTGCAACTTAAAGATTTATCGATGCAGAATTTTGGAAAAAATGGTGGAAGTCCCCTTTGAAGTACCTAAATCTGCTAATTAAAGGGCCTTTCTGAATACTTTTTTGCACATAATTAATATTAAGTGAGCAAAAAATACATAATCAATAGAGAGTTCTGTCTAAGCAGCCAATTCACAGCTTGTGCAATATCAAAACATGAGCCTACCCTATTCTGTTCTCCCAGGTTATCTAAAAGAGCTATGAAATTGATTATCAGCTCTTGCAAGAGCAGGTTTGACCCCAGCACAGCAGCACTTACTGACACACTCTCCCGGCCCCCCCGGAAAGCTGGCGCTGTAGTCACACTGCAGACCATGTTGACTGTCACAGACGTATTTTTCGGAGCAGGGCTTGCCCTCTTGTCTCGCGCACATCTGACAGCACCCACACCCATCCAGGACCAGGGAGACACCAACTGGGCAGGTGGGGGAGGACCAAGGGCACTGGCAGGGTCCCTCACAGAGCTGGCAAACCACCTGAGAGGGGCAGTTTAAAGCCACAGTGATTACTGTTTCTGTATAGACTCTGAAAGATAGTGGAGCCAAACAGGAGCAATGCTAGAAGATTCCTTTTGGACCCTTCAGTACTGTGCAAAAGTCAGAGACCACACATTTATTTTTGGTCATGAAAATGGTCATGGAGTTATCAAGTTATTGATTAATTTTCAATAAAAAAAAAACTCAGCAACTAAAACTAACATTAGTTCTTTTTTTAGCTTTTCAAAGAAATTTGCAGCCATCTATAAACACTTAATAAAGATGGTTCCTCAAGTGTTCTTTAGCAAAGCAAATAGTTCTATATAGAATCATGAACATTCAAATAACCCTTTCCATGATTAAAGGGTTCTTTGCATCATGAAATGGTTCTTCAGATGGATGGAGAATGTGCTCTAGATGGTTCTACTTAGCATCTTTTTGAAAAGGGTTCTATATAGCAATAAAATGGCTTCTTCTATTGCTACGACGTCAAACTTCTATACTAAAGTAGAACCGTTTTGGTGCTATATAGACCCTGCTTCATAATGGATCTATAGAGAACCATTTCCTTTACTAAAGAACCCTGAAGAACCATCTTTTTAAGTGTATAGTATAGCCCTAAATCTGTTTGATGGACCATTTGCATTCTTAAGAAACCTTTCAAAATGGTTTTCTCATGCACTGTACATTGAAAGGTCTTTTAGGGAACCAAAAGTGTTTCTTCACAAAGAACCCCTTTATGTAACATTGTGACAAAAACAATAACACAGTTTCCACACATTGAACACAAAGAGCAAGCAGAGAGTTCTGACCTGCGAGAAGGCGCAGAGGAGGAGGGAGACGGGAAAAACAGCGTCTTTACTTTCTCTCTTCATCCCGGGAGCCCAAACTTGCCTCCTATGTGAGACGTCCGTGATTCCATTAAGTGCCAGTGTTAGCAGCCCGCCTGCCTCAGGGACATTCACTTATACAGTGGGGGCTCTGATGTCAGAGGCGGACAGTGCAAATAGAATCTGGATGGAAATCAAAAATACTTCCAATTCCAGCGCAGTACAATGTCCACTTTTACACGGTCTGAGGTTCTAGTTCAACAACACACTAAAAAAGACTGGTTTGGCAAACAAAACGCAAATAGCTTTGTTCCAGTAAAGCTGGATAATGGTATAATATGGAAGTAAACAATGTTTTATAATCCAATGATTTCTTATGTCCAGTGCTTTGTTACAAAACCCTTTTTTAGCTTCTCATGGGTTCATAAGGGGGCCAGACCACTAGACCACATCTTTACACATCACAGACATCAATCAACAGCTTTCCACCTAAATGACCCAAAGACCTCACAGGTAAAGGCCGGCAAATGTTTTCCGACGGATCTGACTCAGAGACTGGTTCATTTAAACTAAAAGGTGTGGAGCTGAGTCCAGCACAGTTTGGTGATTTCTTTGCTCCAGCGAGGGCTGAACAAATTGGGAAGATATCTAAATGTGAGTTTTCTGACCAATATTGAGACTGCCATGTAAATACAATTATTATCTTGTGGTCACTTGCATAAAACACCCTGGTCCAGCAAAAAGTCAGATTCACCTGATTTTTTTATTACCCCAGATGGAGTTGATCAGGCAAGATAAAGTTAATGCTGCTTACAAACACTAGACCTCAATAGTCACCGAAATAGCTTAAACTGTTTCTGTATGGCTCAAACTGCATTCATTAAAGTTACACCTGTCATCATGGTTTAGAGCACAATGTTGTAGCATGTAACTGAATGTGGGATGTGACTAAAATTACAGCTGTTGTCATTTTAAAATTTTACTTTTTTGAATTTAATGGATAAATTAAATGAACTAAGCAACTAAATCTGGTGATGAGCTGATCAGTTAAATCAGGTGTGCATGAGCAGGAAAATCACCAAACTGTTAAGGCCCTCATAGACTGGAATTCCCTTCTCCCACTTTAACCAGTGACTGAAGCCAGAAAAGAACACAAACTTGCTGTGTAGGTGAAGACCAGTTCTATTCAAGTTTATTGCCATACACCATTCATGAGAGCGCAATATAATAAAATGTTTTCGACTGTTCTCTGCTACAATAACATATATCTTCACTGCCACCTTGGATCTGCACTTTCATTGTTTTTACTTTTATGCATGATTTGAAAATACATTGTGAAACTCATGATGAATGGACCAACAAAGACGGTTGGAAAAAATTTGTTACATCAACTTTGATCAAATGTGAAGACTTTTCTTTTTCTTCTCTTGTAAAGTTGCTATTTTTGAGAGGATATGCAGAATTATAAATGTGATTATCACAACAAAAGTATCAGTAACAGAATAAAAAGTGTACAACAGTATAATATTTCCTGTTGCGACAAAACCTCTTTGAAATGGTAACTTTACTGGAGAAGGCATAAACATTCTTCATTTTGAATAGAAGTCTAGGGAAAAAGAATTTTGTTCGATTCATTTTTGGAGTCTTTCTATTGCTCTAATGATACATGCACTATGATTAGTGCACTCTTGAGACTAAAATTCAGGCATAATTGTTATTTCTCTTCAAATTCTGACTTCATTTGCAGTTTACTGTAGTCACACCCATACTTTAGAAACCTAGTTTATACACTTCCTGTCTCCAATTATAGACCAACCTCAAACCTCCCCCTCTAAACTGAAGTAGTAGAAGGAGCTGCGATCTCACAGCGTCACATTTTTCTCACTGAGAATAACGTCTTTCAGTTCTGTCGCTCTGGCGTTCGCACCTTGCATAATTCTGAATATGAGCCTTTAATGAACTCCTGCTCTCTGCTGATGCTGGTTTTCCTTAAAATCGTCACCTTCTCTTGATCTCAGTTCAGTTTTTGATATCATAACCCATGACACTCTTCTTTCCCAACTTTTATCCATCCCTAATAGTTTACCTCTTAATTGGATTTAGTCTTATCTTAGTTTAGCTCTACAGGTAAAGAAAAGTCATCCCTGTTACTCAAGGTAGTGCCTCAAGAATCTGTACTGGGTCCTCTTCTATTTGTAATATATCGCTGTTGTTGGAACAAAACCTTACTTTTTCAGTTTTTGACATAATTTGAAAGTACCTATGGTTATACATATTCTGTCTAAATTTCACGATGAATGGACCAACAGAAATTACCCAAAGGTATTTGGAAAAAAATCTGTTTCCATTGATTTCCATTTCCATGTTCCTTCTCCTGTAAAGTTACCATTTTGGAGATACAAGGTTTTGATCTGACAACAGCGATATATTCTATTCCTAGTCAGTTTGTATATTATCATGGTCTTAATTTCCATTGCTGATGACATACAGGGCTCTATTGTCATGGTGAGACTGTAAGCACACAAATAACTCTGGAAAATATAGTTTTCCACAGTATGAAAATAGAGTCCACAGTTTTTAATTAGCCCAACTATATTAGATTATTTATCTGCACCTTTCTAAGCAAGATATTTAATGTTCATTAAGATTTTCAGGTTCTTTCTACTTACACTGAGGATGTGCCTGTTCGGTCAGCTCAACATTTTAGGAGCCTCTGTGTCACCATTGAGACATATCAAGAAACTCATATCCCCAAGATCGCATTTTAACACCTGCACAATACTGCACATTTCTGCCCTCTGCTGACCAAAGCTTATGCAGTAATGCTTATCATCTGTCTTTAATAATCCCCCTGTAGGGTTGGGTGATAGGAGAGTAATAAGGTATAACAGTAATTAAAAATGACGCCAGTATTTCAAAATGATGCTGTTATTTCATAATTATAATTTCTATTCCATGTCTGAACAGCTAAATAAACACATTCTACAGATTTATATTTTAAGGTGCTCACTGAACGGTGGAGTCAATTTCAGCTTTCACTCCATCACCAGTCACTCAACTCTGTGCTCTCAGATATCCTTTTAACAGGTGTCATTTTAGCTTCAGTTAGCTGGAACTGAGTGTGTGCCGTGCTGTGTGGCACATTTGGCTTGATAACTAAGCTATTGTTAGCTTAGCCATAACACTACATAATGCAAACACCACAGAACTGGCTTGATTTCAGCCTTCTGTCACTCCAGCACCAGTCATTTCACTTTTGCTGTCAGACATCCGTTTTATATTAGCGTTAGTACGATAGCGTTATTAGTGTAGAGTTAACATTTGTCAAGCCAATTAAGCAACATTGAATTAAATTGATTGCACTTTTTGGGTCTTTAGTCTACGGAGCCTCGTTAGTGGCACCCTGTATATATAAAAATATATATGTGTTAGAACATAGAAAGGCATGGGAATGAGATGATTAAGTCATGGCCACGACTTAATTTTCTCATGGCCACGCATAAGGATCTCATTCCCACACGTTAATAAGTCATGGCCACGCATTATTTTTCTTTATACAGGATGTCACCGCAGGGCTCCATAGTAGTCTACCCGCCAAGCTAATATTGAGTTAGCTAATCAGGCTACAGAACTAAACACCACAGAGCAGGTTTAATTTCACCTTCCTGTCCTTTCAGTGCAAAATGCTCCACTTACTCCCTCAGACTTGAGTCATCTTCTAAATTAGCTGTTATCACTCTAGCTAAGCTAATGCTAAACTAGCTCCTCTCTTATAGTTAGCATTTGCCTATTTTTTGATCGGTGCTTTGACATTTGTTGAATAGGAGATCGAAAGTGATCTGTTCACTTAGTTGGTGACCATAAAAGAGATGCATGCTTTAATGATTATTTTTGAAATAATGCAGTACAAGCCAACAAAAAGAGACATGGATCTGGACTTCTTGCAGTCCTACACACTCTGCTCTGTCTATAGTTGTGGTTGTGTTCCCGTTGTGAAGATCATTTCAATGATGCATATTTCCACACAGCAGTAGCCTCACAATATCACCTCACCTAAGCAGCCCGACCTGGCACAACTTAACGCAGATCCCTAAACACACCAATCATCTGTTCTCTGCTGGTTAGTAATAAAAAGGTAGAAGGATAAATGTTTAAAAGCTTTAGCAAAACATTAAACATGTAAAAAAAATGAAAGAATAAAATGATTATAAAATGAGAAAGGCTTATGTAAAAAGGTATTTAAGACAGTGGTGTGGGGAGAAGTGTAGCTACAGAGTGTAATTAAAAAAAGAGGTGATGAAACACAGTGGTAAACATGCCCCCTTCCCAACTTTCTTCAAACATGTTGTTGGCATCAAATTCAAAATGGGCATATATTTTTTGGGCATAGCTTTTTAAAATGAGTTTTAGCTTTGGAAATGGGTAGAAAATGAGACAACCAGCTTTACTGGGGACCCAGTTACATCTTTGAACCACAGCCAGAGCTTCAAACACTGGTGCACAGAAAACTAGCTGAAGGCTTGAAGCAATGGCGGATAGCAATAGGGGCTAAGCAGTGATTGGAGAGGAAATAAGGCAGAGCTTAGAATCATCATTCAGGAATGATGCAGAGTGCGCTCACAGAAAAAATATCATTACTTTACAAAATGCGACCTATGAAAATACTGTCCCCATTTGATCGGCTAGACCTGTGATCAACCTGAACAGACCGATGGACTGATTGATTGATTACTTTATTGATCCCCAAAGAGAAATTGCAGTGTTGCTGCAGCAGTTTACATAAATCACCCAACACACATAACAGATATTGCAAAATAGATATGAGCTGAAAAAAATATATAATTACAAATATATACATATTAACTGCTATATAACTCAGTAATAAATAAAATAAAAATAAGATATAACTCTTTAAATAAATAGCCAAAGCCCCTTCGGCAGGCCCAAAGTTTTATTACACACTTCTGTTACCTAAGAAAAGTCCATGTAGTTACTGAATAATAAGCCTTAGTATGTAAAATGCTTGAGATTTTAAGGAGTTAACTGTGCAAATTAAATGTACAATGTGTATTGTGCATTCTGTCTGTATTGTGTATTGCACATTAAGTGTGTTAAACGTCAAAAGGAGCCTCAGCCTACAATTTAGGATGAAATACAGGCACTTAATGTTGTCCTAATATTTTCACACAGTACTGTCTGACAGAAGCAGTGATTCATGCTTGCTGTATGAACACAACTAATGTGACAACAGCAACAACAGTAATTCAACATAACCTAAATTTGGATGACATATGATTGCATTATATGCACTGTTGTTTATCTAGTATTACTGTCACATTATTTCCCCTGATGTTATCATAACTGGTATCAGAGCACTATGTAGAGCTTTTCCAGTTTAAATGTAATGGGGAAAAGGTCTAATGTTTGTGTGTGCATGTATGAAACCTTTAAATGGTCAGGGTTTCCCACACCTGCAACCTATAAATAACCCAGTTCTCATTGTAGTTCATGTAGTTACTGAAAAATAAGCTTGAGGATATAGTAAGGCTGGGATTTTAAAGGGGTTAACCAAGAATAAAACTCTAATCAGTCGCAGTTGCTTCCTTATATTCACTGTGATCTTTGAGCTGTCACAATACACTTAATTTACTTCACATAAGAGATAATATTCTATAATGGCTTCACAGCTAAACTGAGATTGTTGCACAAACCTGCTGAAAAACAAAGCCATCGCAGACCAGCAAGCACTTCATGTTGGCCTGTGCTGGTCTAGTGCTGGTCTGGTGCTGTTTTAGCAGGTCACCCCAGTGTGGCCATGCTGGTTGACCAACATACCAGCATTAAAACACAATATTTCCTGCTTTTGGCTGTGATCATATCAACTTTCATTGCTGCTGACCAGAGTACCAACATCCAAAACACAACATATCTTGGTTTCTGGTGACCAGCCATGCTGGTCTATGCTAGATTTTCTAGCAAGGAGTCTGGCCTCCAAGACTGGATCTCTGTAGAGACTGTGGTAATACTATTTGAGTGGTGATCTTGTGCCTTCACAAAGAAAAGAGTCAAAATTCAGTACTATTTTTAGTACTATTTTAGTACTATTTTTAATCATTACCACAAAAACATCGTTTTCTTCTTTTCACTTGTACCACCACACATTTTGCTGTTTGGTTCTCATCCTTAGAGTTAATAAAAAACATTAAAATAGAGATTCAGCAGTTATGAATGCAGGTATCTGTGCCACACCAATTCTAACTCTGAACATCTGCAGCTCCAGTTCAGTGAAATGCAACAACTTCTGCAATATCTAAACTGAGGCAGCTGTTGTGTCAGATAAACAAAAATAAACAAACAATTTGACATATTCGGCTTCCTTTGCTTCAACCTGTACACACTGTACTTTTCATAAAATGCCAGAACAGAAAGGCACACACATAGCACTCACCCTATGGGGGAGATCACCACTAACTGTATACTTCACCCTCACGGTGGCCACTAACCCACAGCAACTAAGCCCACTGCCCAACATGGAACAACGCCATAGACACGTATCACATACACTGAACTGATGAACAATGGCATTAACAACATTTAAGACCTTTTTCCAGAAGACATGCACCTTCCATGATCCTCTTGGCCATCAGCATGGACATGCCTCACCAGTGTCTAGAGGCCGGGGCGTTACAGTACTATTGGTGTTACTGCTTAATATTATTTTGTTCTGCCCGCTGGTGCACTGTGATGTCATTAAAAATCATTACATTTAGATGGAAGAAAACCAAGAGATGTATGAGCAGGTCACCCATGCTATGTGCACTAATGCACCCGCTTTACCATCATGAATACTGGCTTTTGAGTAGCGTACTGATAACAAGCTGAGTGGTCTTTAGCCTGAGTGGAGTGTCCAACAGTGTCCAAGATTTCCAAAATGAATTTCAAATGTTGCTTCTTCAGACCAGAGGACACTTTTCCACTTCCCCTCAGTCCATTTTAAATAAGCTCAGGCCCAGAGAAGGTGGCAGCATTAATGGATCCTGTTTATATATAGACTCTTCTTTACTTTTTAGAGTTTTAACTTGCATTTGTGGATCCAGCGATGAGCTATGTTCACAGACACTGTTTTTCAGAAGTGTTTCTGAGCCCATGCAGTGATATCCACTGCAGAATCGTGTCTGTTTTTAATGCAGTGCTGCCTGAGGACCCAAATATCATGGCAAGCAAACACTGGCTTTTGGAACTGTCCATTGCACACAGTGATTTTTTTAATGTTATTATGCACCATAGATGATGAAAGGCAAATGTTCTTAGCTGTTTTACGTTGAGAAACATTATTCTTGAATTGTTGCACTATTTGATCACACAGTCTTTCATACAGTAGTGAATCCCTCCCCATCTTTACTTCTGAAAGACTCTCTGAGATTTTTTTTATATCAAACCATGTTATTGATCTGTTGCCAATTAACCTCCAGATGTTTTCTCCACCATTACACAACTTTACCAGCGTTTTGTTGCCCCAGTCCCAACTTTTTTGGAATGTATTGGTGGTAAATTGAAAATGGACATACATTTTTCCGAAAAAAATGTTTTTTCTCAGTTTCTACATTCAATATATTGTCTTTGTACTATTTTCACTAAAATATAGACTTGATTTGATTTGAAATGATTTACACGTCATTGCATTTTTTTACATTTTGCCCAGCATCCCAACTTTTTTGGAGATGGGGTTGCAAATTAATATATGTATATATACATGTTTGCTTTCTGCTAATCACTGAACTTCAACCTCATGAGAAAAGGAGAAGTATATTCATATATGCAGCACCCCCTGCAACCCAGAAGGAGAAGTGGCTTAGAAGATCAGTTTTTTAATAGAAGGAGTCCAGACCAGTCTTTTAATAGAACGTCATTAATTAGTGATGCTGACGTCTATTAAAATGATCATAAGCACAAAACACTGAAGGCAAACAGTTTCCATCAGGGAGAACCAAGTGGCTCTGAAATCACTTTTACAAACAAGCAAAGTTTCAGTTTAAGATTACTTTGTAACTTAGTTACAAGTTGAATAAAAACTGGCTTTAAACGTAAGTTCACAAATAAGTTTATCTTTACTGTATTTATCTGTAGGTCTCTGTTCATAAACATAATCTAACCTAAACTAATTTACTATAAAATGAAAGTGTTCGTATGAATTCAGAACAAAAGGAACATGCCAGTCACGACTGCATATGTGGACATATTTCTATATTGTGGTCTATTTACACAAAGTTAGGTTAGTTCATCATTTAGGTGACATACCTGCTCCCAAATTTTTACACTGCTGCACTGACGTTGAACTGTGTGCTGCACTGGGTCTGTATGACCAACAGGTCAAAACAAGCTCAGAACAAAGCGACCACTGTGCCCTAATTGGTGCTCTTGCTTTGCACTTCTTTTGTTTTGACATGTTATGTTTTTATACACACAAAAACCAAAAGGAACGACAGATTTCTCAAAATGTAGTGGAGTAAAAAGTAAGATATGTGACTTTGAAATGTAGTGGAGTGAAAGTAAAAAGTTGCCCAAAATGGAAAAACTTAAGTACAGATACATGAAAAAACTTCTTAAGTACAGTAACTAATTACATTTACTCAGTTACTGTCCACCACTGCATTTTCATGCCATTGAAACGATGCTGGAAAGCTGTTATGTTTCCCGTAAAGTAGTTCTGGTGCATAAAAGCAGTTCTAGAGTATGAAACTGTTTCGTCATCAGCCTGTTTCTTGGTGCAGTGCAAAGTTACACAAAAGCAACAAAACACAAGCCAGAAATATTAATATATAACCTTTTGACTTCATGAAAGACCATTTCCAAATGTTTCTTTAGCAGTGGTTTTCCAGTGGGCAGTGCGTTTGTTTAACCCTTTCCAAAAGTCCTCTCATGCATTCACAGTATTCATTTTAGTTATTATTATCCAGCGCCTGGGTTTTCTAATTAGTGCTTCATTACGTCAAATCAGGTGCTGCTGATGGAATTTAATAAATCCATGTGATGTCTGGAGGACAAACGTGAAACCAAACTTTGTTTTTCAAAGTATCTCCCAGGATATCGACTACTTCTCAGGAAAAAATATCCATTTTACCACACTTTCATTTGCATCACCCATTACCATTAGCACCCTGCCCCCTACTGTCGCACCGGTGTATTACACACAGGGCGCGTTCCATGCGGAATAGAGGTTTATTCTGTAAGAACAGTCACTTTCCACCCGTTTTCCGACAAATCCCGCCAATCCTCACCCTGCAGCCGCCTCCCAGAGCGCGACGACACAACCTGTGACGCAGCGTAGCAGAGAGCAAAGTGTAGAGGAGTAAGCAGGACAGGTACGCACAGCTTCACCAACACCAACACACAGTTAAGAAACGTTCAGAAGTCGCTTAGAAAAAAATCCGAGCGCTGCTGTGCAGTTTAGTGCTGGACTGGGAGCCGGTCTGGTTTCAAAGCTGGACTATGGGAGCTGCCTTAGGGACTTGTGCGGTGGCTCAGTGGGTAGGTGGATGTTTTCATTGATCAATAAGATGCTTTTACTCTTTCTCTCGACATATCTTCCATTTTAGACCCTTAAAGGGAAAATACTGTGTATTATTATTCAAATAAGATACGAATTGATCACGGAATGTATTACAGGACAGTACTCACGTGTTATAAATTAATATAAGAAAGTGCTACAGGAATATGCGACGCGAAATCTTATAGATATTAAGTATTATTGATCATTATATACTTCTTACAGCCTCTTATAGCAAGAATATTATTGAAAGAATTGTTGCATTGAAATTTTTCCGTTCCACCTTAAATGGTGCAGCAGTTACATTCTGTTCCATTTAAGGTGGAACGGAAACTTCGAATAGGACGCCAAATCCAGCTGCATTTAACCTTTAGCCGCCTCCAGCTTTTCTTTGTTTGTTTGTTTGTTTGGGCGAGCGCGCGCGTTCACGTTAATACGGCATTACCTTCGTGTTATTACATTGCAGTACCGCTGTCTCCATGCAAAACAGCGATTAAAGCGAGATTTAGCCTAACGCGTGGGGGCCCGTTACGCTGGTTCCTTAACCGGATTAATGGCGTATTGTTTCCCTCGGACAGGCCACTGAGCTGGAGGTGGCGCTCTGTAAAGCCACCAGATAAGCCTCATGCATGTTTTGGCTAAATGTCAGGCTGAGTTTTGTCTGATGCAATTGTTTTGGGCCTCCTTGGGGAATTTATAACGGAATGAGGTCGTTTTTGAGGGGGTGGAGGCAGAGTAGACCTTCTGATCTTACTTTCAAAATCTGTTTTTTCATGCAAAATCTGCTTTTCAGATAGTAGTTACCACTATATGTGCTGCAGGATAGACATTTATTTACTATCCAAAACCACCAGTGAACCTAAGTCACCAGTCTTCTAAGCTTTACATGGAAAGTTGATGGTAAAATAGTGGTAAATCTGAAAGAAAATGCATGTCCACCTTCACCATCAATGGCTTTTTGGCCAAAAGAGTCTCAAACCTGAGTCTCAAACCTGTCTCAGACATCATGCAGTGTATTAAACAACCATTTCATGTAATACCTTTCTGTGAGGGAGCTTTTAGAGGTGGACATCTGGTTCCTATCACCACCACTGTGAAACAGTTTATATCAAACTAGTCTGAATGACTCTGTTAACATCTTAACCGTTTAAAGATGCAGGAACTTCAGTGGAAGTCAGTGGAATTCCCCTTTAATACACCGTCATGTATCTTGTCTGTTAGAATTTTTGTTGGATCTGACAGTTGATTAGCTTACACTTTCGCTTTACAGAGAACTGAAACTGTAGAAAGACATTCTGATTGCTGACTTGGGCGTAGACTCCTGTTTCCTGCACCGCAGAATTATTTGATGTTTCAGCTTTTTGGGCATACGTTTGATAGAGGACAAAAAATGTATTTTTAGATATGCCGTGTGGGTTTGTATTAAAAAGTGGAATGATTTGTGTCATGTAACTTCATTTTGTTGTGCCTCAGGGTAACCCTATCACCTAAAACATGGCAATGATTAAATCTTATGCTCTTACAATTCACCTACACCTAATACCTAATAACTGAGAGAAAAAAAATCTCTATTTATTACAGGCAAGGTGCATTCAGTCTGGGCATTAGGCTCTGCACCCAAATGTGAATGCAATGTAGAGAGTTCCATGATTTTATACTTTTCAGAGATGAGGTAATGGCCTCTGTTTCTTTTGATGTGTCATAACCTGTTTTGTCCATCATTAAAACAAAGATTTATCACTTTTTTGGACCCAATAAAATTTGACCCATTGAAAAGGTCTAGTTGTCTTTTTTGTATATAATTATTAAAAAGGGTCCAGCAGCTGCCTTAATGCTTATCAAACACCTGTTTATACACTGGCCTCCTTGTGACTTAAAGTTCAAAGGGTTCTTTGCTGCTTAGAAAAGTTCATTTTTTTTCTAATACACAGACAGCTCTCAGGGCTTGGCTGTTATATGTATACTTTCCAGTGTCCTATATATGTATACCATTTAATACGTTCTTTGTGATCATCATGTTTGATTTTAATGTTAGAAATTTGCATTTTAAATCAATTTAAAACATTTTAAATGCACTCCAATGGAGGTGAATGAACGTGCTAGTGGCAGTTCGTTGTGGTGATGTCAAAGCAGAACCCACTGGATTCAATGGATGAATTTTTAAAGAACATTTGTGACAGAATAAACGTTACTGTCCAGCATCATGAAAAATCAAATGTCCCTTGATATTTTTTTTGGAATAAAAGATTGTGATATAGTATGTAAAAATTGTTAAAGTCCCATCATTTTTTCTAACTATTATCTATAGGAACAATTATCTATTTGTAAATAGAATCGTGTTCATTTGTATATATTTCTTGACATGTCATCTTTGTGGTCATGATTTGATTGCATTTAGCCACAAGAGCACTGGTGAGGTCAGGTACAGACAGACAGACAGACAGACAAACAGACAGACAGACAGACAGATAGATAGATAGACAGACAGACAGACAGACAGACAGATAGATAGATAGATAGATAGATAGATAGATAGATAAATAGATAGATAGATCATTGATCCACAATGATAGCTAGCAACCAGGAGCACTCACACATGATAAATAGATAAAAAGATAAAAAGCTTGTCCAGTCACCTGTCCTTTTAATGCTTCCTCCTCAACACACCACAGCATAAAAAAGACAGCTGACAACCATGGTCTGATAGAACATCTGCAGGAGCTTCTAACAGATGTTAAAGGACCTCAGCCTCTTCAGGAAGTAGAGCCAGCTTTGCCCCTTCCTGTACAGGATGTCTGTGTTGGCTGAAAAGTCCAACCTATCATCCAGCTGTAGACCGAGATCTGTCCGGTAGGTCATTACCCTCTCCACTTCAACCCCCTCAATAGAGGTTGGCTGTGTGGGTGGCCTATTCCTGCGAAAGTCCACCACCATCTCCTTGGTCTTGGTAGTGTTCAAAAGCAGGTTGTTCCCACGGCACCACTCCACAAAGTCCTTCACCAGGGTCTTGTACTCCTCCTCCTGCCCTCCTCTTACACAAGCCACAATGGCAGTGTCATCTGAAAACCTCTGCATGTGGCACATCTCAGAGTTGTACTGAAAGTCTGAGGTGTACAATGTGAAAAGAAAGGGGGAAGTACAGTCCCTTGTGGTGCTCCAGTGCTGCTGACTACAGTCTCTAATATACAGTCCTTCAGCCTGAAATACTGAGTTCTGCCAGTGAGGTAGTCAATAATCCAGGAGACCAGGTGGGGTGTCTGTATACTTTTGGACATAGAGTGTACCTTAGGCTGACTTTTAATCATCTGTTTCATGAAGGCTCAGTGCTTGTGCTGCAGTGCAACATGCCTGGCCTGCAGATGTTGCCCACACAGCAAGAACTCCATTGTGACACGTGTCATTTACGCCTTCATCCTGCTGATCGGCACCATCATTTCCTGCATCATGCTGTCACCTGGTGTTGAGCAACAACTTAAAAGGGTAAAGCAGCTGCATCTTTTCATTGTTTTGCTGTGTAACTTCTAAGATCCATTTGGAAAATTGCATTACACTTCTGTAACAACTCAGCAGAGAGGAGACATGCATGCAGCACTGTTAACTCTTAGAAGTCAAAATTTTTATTCTATAATTACTTTGGATAATTAGAAGTACTATTCCAAAGTAATTATGGAATTACACAATTAATTACATATCTATTTATTAGAATTACAATCTGCAGTGATTTCTTTTAACCACATTTCAATATCAAGAAATGACAAAAACATGGAAAAAAGGGAAAAAGACAGTATGGACAACAAAAACTTTTCAGCAACTTCAGTTCATAATTAAATATCTGGAATCTGAAGCTTTAGCAGGATTCCACTTGCTTCAGTGAGCAGTTACATCTTGCTTTCAATATCTGTAAGAGTGAGAACACAAAGCTGAAAGTTAAACAGTGTAATTGTGGGATTTTGATTGTGCTGTGAATCATTTGAGATGACCTGCACCTTTAGATCCCCGGGTTCTGTGAGGGTGGAGCTGGGTCCAGCATCCCAGGTGTCGCAGTTCATGTTCAGTGTGAGACATTTGTGGGCTACAAGGCTGTATATAGAGTGTGCTTTGCCATGAGCGTGTGCTTCTTGGCCTTCTCCCTGATCACGATCAACGTGAGGAACAGCAGAGACCCTCGAGCTGCTCTCCACAACAGGTAAATAACATCCCCTCAGATACCAAACCAGCCCTTGATTTTTAAAACCTGTCTGACTGATAATGAAGATGTAAATTGTAAATTGTAGTTTACAAATCACTAACATTAGCTTTAGCGACATACCTTGACATGTGTGTAATTTCTGCCAAATTTCGACGTGGCTTTCCATGTTCCAGAACATATCGGCAAACATTAGAGAGGTTAAACATGGTGGCTACGTATATATATATATATATATATATATATATATATATATATATATATATATATATATATATTCAGAAACCAGGGTTGAAATACTCGTTACTTCAGTGAGATTGGACAGGGTTAAACGTATATGTAAATATATGCAAATATGTTAATAATATATTGATATGTTGGATTTTGTAACATCCACAAAAACAATTAAAAAAACATCACAGTGTACTAGTTTTTGTTTTTCTCAAAATACCTGAAACATGAAATAAAACATCTATTTTGTATATTTTTATATTACTTAGTGAACTTATTCATTATAAAATGACAAAAAGTCTTAGTATGACTGATTGTTTGTAATAGTATTGTGTTTGGTGTATTCAGTGCTCAGTGGTGAAGGAAATATAGTTCACATTTTCTTTGAGTCAGATGACAGTCATACTGCTGAATAGTTCTGTATAACTGCCTCATTGAGCAGAAATGCTGTGGGCTCATGTAACCTGCTCACCCCTCTGCCTCTCATTCTGCATTCATACTGCTGTGCTTTGGCATGTTTTCCTATATTTCTTTCTACTCTGTTTCAGCTTCTGGTTCTTCAAAATCGCATTCATCATTGGAGTCACAGTCGGTGCCTTTTACATACCGGAGGGGCCTTTTACCCGAAGTAAGAGAGTGAAGCCTACAAGTTTATTCAAAGGGCTCATATCATGCCGTTTTGTTCTTTTTCTCTTGAAGTTGGGAGATTGCGATATGTGCACAGTAACACAAGCAGTGTAAACTGTGATCATGTAAAAAATGAAATGTGGCTGTTTTTGGTACAGAAATCCACAAACAGTGCAGCCACAATTTTTTTTCAATCACTGTTTACACTTTTTTGTGTCTTAAGACTAATACATCTGTTCTGATTGGCTGCCACATTCTAAAAGCAGGACTAAACCACTGATAACTTAAGTGGGAATGGGCAGGGCTAAACCTACCTGTAAATATGTGTAAATGTGTTGATATAGTGGGTTTGTGACATCACAAAACAGCGAATTCAGAGAGTGCAGCTTAGTTTCCATGTATGGATTTAAATGGCTTGGTAGTGAATGGTAGGTTTTGAAACAGTGTTTAAACACAGAACATATGTGAAACTTTTCCATGATATGATCCCTTTAAAATGCATCACTAGCTGCTGCTGATGTGTATTGCTGGTAAAGGTAGCCAAAGAGTCAAAGCATGGACCTGTATTATTTACATAGTTGCTGTTGTTAAAGATTTTTAAAAATAAATCATTTGAAGAAAGGGGCTGGATGACAAGATGACATGTTATTATTATTGTGATAAACCACAGTAAGCTTAATTGAGTACTAACAGAACACTAATCAACTGTGTATTCATTAATACGTAGTTTAGAAGATGGCCTAGTTTTGTTGTCAGAAAATTACAAGTATGAGACTTAACTATGCTAGGAGTCCAAAAATGGATGTAATGCTGCTGAGCTTGTCAGATGTAAAAAATTTTAGCTTTAAAGATTAAAAGAGTCATTTCTAAGAGAGTTATTTTTAATGTTAATTATAACCTACATTATCAATGATGCATCATTAATGAGCTTGTGAACTGACTGTAGATGAGTTAGACCAGTCAGAGACATCCAAACACACGTGTGCTGTGTCATCACAATCACAACTAACTGGCAGTGGAGTGCACTATGTTCTGGTTTGAAGCCTTAAGCCAGAAAAAGTGGCCAAAAACAGGCCAAGTGCACAATTTAGAGAAAATAATTTAAATTGCAGCTGCAATGTTGGAAAATGTAATATTTTCCCTGAATTTCTCAGCCGTAATAGCATCTTTCGTACAATGTATTTAAATAAAAGAGTCAGACAGAGTAAGAAATTAAGACCAATAAACAAAAACAGAATGAAAAATGTCTGTTCTAACTTTTAAAGTATTGAGATTAGGGCTGTGACAGTTACGTGATTAAAATTAAAAATATCTTTTAAACCATTGATGACTAAAGACAATCTACAGTGATTCTTTAATTCTTTAAGTCTACATGATGATCTGTCTGTTTTACAGTAACAAATTAAATCTGATAGACACACGTTTATGTACATTCCTTGTTTATTTCGGCCAAAATATTGTTTCACCAATATATTTTGAGATCTTTGATTTATTATTGTATATAATCATTCAAATGATCCATAAATTGCTCAGTTACTAATACATTATATATGCATCTGTCTCTCAGTATTGTGATATTAAATTTTTTGCCTTATTGCCCACAACTCAGTTACTGTCCTATCGATCCCAGAAAATGCTTAATGTAAATGATTTGTCCATAAAATTGAAATATCCTACTTTTAATGACGTCTTCATTTCGTTGTTCTGGACAGCTTGGTTTATTGTTGGGACGTGTGGCGCTTTTTTCTTCATTCTAATCCAGCTGGTTCTTCTTGTGGACTTCGCACACTCATGGAACGAGTCGTGGGTGGATAAGATGGAAAGTGGGAACTCGAAGGTGTGGTACGGTGGTAAGTTTACTTACTTTTTTATCAGAATGAACAATTTTACACCCTGCATAGAGCCTACTTTATTTAACCGAATACAACATTGTGAGATAATTGTAATGCATATTACTAATAAATAGGTAAATGATTCTTAATTTGAACACACGGTTCTAGGAAAAAACTTTACTTACTGTAGAATCTTTATGTAAAAGTTCTAAACTGTAAAATTTAAAGAAGTTATTCAGGCTTGCGGATTTATTTTAATAGCTCTTTACAGAACATAACATGAAAGGCTTGTTCAGGTGGCACCTTTATGTTTGAGTGTAGCTATTAATTTATGTGTTGACATTATTGCTGTTATTTAATTACTTCCACTTAAAAGGCAGATTTAGTAAAAGAGGCACGAATTACAGTCTACTGACACTCATGTGTACAACACACTGTAACCACTGACACAATTTTTGAGTCACATGCATTTTGGTTAAAAGCCCATTTCCGTTAGAAATGAGAAAAATACTATTTATCTGTTTCGGGTTCAAACTGTAACTTGGGCAAATGACATCTAAGCTTTTTTCATACAGTCATGTCGATATGTATTTGGACAGTGACACAATTTTGTAATTTTGCCTCTGTGCACCACCATGAAGGATCTGACATGAAGCGGTCAAGATGTGACTGAAGTGTAGACTTTCAATTTTTAATTTAATTCAAGGGGTCTAATTGTGAATTTCCCCACTGTGGGACTAATAAAGGATTATCTTATCTTATCTTATCTTATCTTATCTAACACAAATATTGCATTAACCGCTTAAGAATTACAGTCATTGTTTATGTGTCCCCTCCATTTTCACAGGCTTAAAAGTTATTGGAGAAACTAATATAATTGTAAATAAAATGATTATTTTTAATACTTGGATGTAAATCCTTCACAGTCAGTGACTGCCTGAACACATGGTCATCACCAGATGCTGAATTTTGTCCCTTGAGATGCTTTATCCGGCCTTTACTGCACAGTACAGATGGATACTGACCCAAAATATACCATGAAAGCAACCCAAGAGCTTTTTTGTCGCAAAGAAATGGGATATTCCTAAATGACCAAGTCAGTCACTTCACCTCAACCCAACTGAGTTTGCTTTTCATTTGCTTTTCACAAGTTTGACTGGTTGTGTTAAGGAGATCGGGTCTGAGCAAACTGAGGGTCTGAGAATTGAACAACAAGCCTTGTAATGTGAATGTAGCTTTACTACCGTGAAAAATGCATATGCAAATGTGGGAAAGAAGCAGAGACCATGAGTGCTGAAGGGCTGCTGTGCCTCAGTTTAAGTATATATTTTTTATTTAAAACTGTTTAAAGGTTTATATAAAGATGTAATAATGCAGATTCCATGAATAGTCTCAGCTGAAAGACTCATGTTTCTCAAACCTCGCAACATAACGCACACTTGAGCGTGCCATAGACATCCTATAGCTAGTAACAGATTATGTTCAGTAGTATAACAGTGTCATGGTACCATTGGCAGCTGTTATCGTGACATAGTATTTGTTGTAATCACAGGTAATGAGAGTACACTGCAAAATTACTGGTAGTACTAACATGACACTGTTATATAACTGAACTTTGTCACGACAGCATATATCAGTATATAATACCTGCTATGACATGTCAGTGACACGTTACGGCACGGTTATGTCAATGTTATGTAGCAGAGTTTGAAAAAAGATTTAACAAGGACTGCTGACTAATCAGTTTACGGCCTCTCTTTGTAGCCTTACTCTGTGTAATGGGACTAAACTACGCTCTGTCCCTCACTGCCATCGTCCTCATGTACCACTTCTACACTAGACCAGAAGAATGTGCACTCAACAAGTTCTTCATCAGCTTCAACATGCTACTGTGCATTGGTGCTTCGGTGATCTCCATGCTAAGCAAAGTACAGGTGGGTTTATGAACAGAAACATACTACACGCAAATACACAAATGCAAATGACAGTGCTTGACCAGTGCGCTGCAAACGTTCGGTCCGTCTGTACAAACTCACCATGCGTTCTTATGTTAATGGGGCAGTTAAAACACTCAGTACTGAAGGGGGTAACCGAGGACAGATCAGAGAGGGGTCTACTGTATTTCCAACAGCTAAATGTGGACAGTAGAGGAGAGTGAGCTGCTTTAAGTTGTCTCTTGAATATTCTGTGTATGTATTTATTGAAAATGAAATGGTGGTACTAAAGACGCACTCTGTTAGTGGAATGTCTCAGTTATTACTTTATTTCTGGTTTATGTTTCTGTATTGCAGTTACTGCATGTTATATTTTTGATTTGCAGGACTCTCAGCCCAGATCTGGGCTTCTCCAGTCTTCTGTCATTACTTTGTACACCATGTATCTGACCTGGTCAGCCATGACAAATGAGCCAGGTATTACAGCGCACAATCCACAAAAAGCTAAATCCACATTTATATCCTCTCTGTGTTACTGCAAATAACCTGCTTTGATTTTATTTTGCTTCAACTACTCTGCCCAAATCCCATGCAGACCGCACATGCAACCCCAGCCTTCTGAGCATCTTCCAGCAGATCGCTGAGCCCACACTCGCCCCAGTGGAGAACCAGACGTCCGTAATCATCATTGAAGCAGAGGAACCCGAGCCCTCATCCCCTTACTTGCAGTGGTGGGATGCCCAGAGTGTCGTTGGACTGGCTATATTTGTCCTCTGCATTTTGTACTCAAGGTACTGTGCAGACCAGGTTAAAACTTATAAATTGATATCCAGACCTGAATTTTGTTTAAGAAGACCAGCAAGTTCATTTTTTGTGCTTGAATGCTGAATGTTGTGGGCTAGACTGTCCGTTCAGAAGATCAATTAGGTTAAATTTCTAGGATGTAATTAAAATAATAATAAACTTTATTTGTACAGGACCTTTAATATATATAATGCAGCTCAAAGTGCTTTATAGTGGTTCAAAAAAAGAGACAATAAAATTATATAATACTGTGATTATTATACAAATTGTATAACATTAATATTTTGATATGAAAACAATTAATTGTTTAACATTAACTAAAGGAGGTGGGTGTTTCTCAGATATTGTAAATGGTCAGTTGACAAATGGCTTGTTTCCTTTCTCTCTGGCAGTATACGCTCATCCAGCACCAGTCAGGTAAATAAGCTGATACTGGTCTCTAAAGATAAGGTCATCATTGAGGACAGTTCCCCAGGAAGCTCCAGCGAGGTGGAGGACGGCTCTGGCCCAAAGCGTGTCACAGACAACGAGAAGGAGTTTGTACAGTACAACTACTCTTTCTTTCACTTCATGCTCTTCCTCGCTTCACTGTACATCATGATGACACTCACAAACTGGTACAGGTTAGTGATACTTTATTTCTGTTGAGAGCTGAGTGACAAGTGTATGAAGTGTGCTGTGTTAAAGATGAAATCAGAAACATTATTAGTGAGAAGACGGTCAGCAATTGAAATACGAATGGGAACGCTCATAACGCTCAACGGCTGTTTGCAGAAAAAGTCCCGCCTTTCAATTAAAAGAGCCAATCAGCTTGCTGGTTATGCCGCAAGCGGAGAAGGATCGACGATGCTGTGGCTTTAGAGGTGTGCACAAGTGCAGCAGCCAAAACAAGCTGAAAAAAATCGCTTTTTTGTGTGTTATTCATCTAAACGCTACAAACTATTTATGAGGTTTTTGTCAGATTTTACTGGCTCAAATATCTTTTTAAATGCTAGTTCAGTCTCGAGTATTTTAGTATCTTGTCTTGTTTGGCTGGAAGTAACTGCCTAGCAGCATTGGAAAGATGGCTGCTGAGTGAACAGACTTTCCTATAAGGACTTTGATGAAATCCAGTGTCAAATATCACTGTAAATCTATTTCTACATGGATGTAAATCTTTTTCTACATCTATATGAATTTCTAGATAAAAATGTATCGTGTAATAACTAAGTTTGAACAATTTGACATAATCAACAGTGTTGACAATAAGGATCATTGACAGATATTTTCAGTTGTTCGTTTGCATGTTCAAAGCGCCCTCTAACATAGGTTGATTTAACAACTTACCCTGAAGAAGGCAGCAGTTCACTTACAGTGTCAGGCCTGTGTGAGCAGATAGTGAAAGAAAAAGAACAATTGCAGCTACAGAATAAAGTCATCACATATAGCATAGGTGAGTCTGGATGTCTGTTCACACAGAGCTTGTCTTGTGAAAATGTTGAACTGGTTAAATGATGCTGCAGCCTGAAGAGCTCAAATGTTAATCTGCATATATCACTCTTTTAGCTTTTGTTTATTTCTTTCGGTAACTCAAAATGTTAGGCTTAAACAAAGTGCTACTTTTTTGTTGTGGTTTTAATTATCTCTTCGTAATCGGGGCCTCAAACATTTTACTGTTACAGCTCTTCATGTTTACAGGCCACATTTAAGATGATTAGTTAATTATTGGTCAGTTAATTCACATGAACAATTAGTTATTAAAATATATTTTTTTGTGACCTGGGCAGCAATAAATACTGAATGATGTTTTGAAAGGAATTTTTGCTGTTCTTACGAAAAACAAGTCTTTGTTTTTGCCATTTATTAGCCATGTTTACATGCAACCTAATAATCTGTTAATTATCCGACTAATCGCTCAATTGTAATCGAATACTTCCATGTAAACACCTCAGTTGGAATAGTCTAGTCTGATTGAGGCCATTCAGAAATCAAGTTTATAACATTCAACATGAAGGAGCAGAAACTGGTCTGCAGAGGAGATGAAGTTTATGCTCTAAGCTTTAAAAGACAGCGGTGGGACGGACATCCAGCTTATGTGTCTCAGGACATGATGTCTTCAATTCACTGCTTCCTTAATAAGTACATGTGAAGTACATTTTCCTGAGTCTGACATCCAAACATACCAAACCGATTTAATACATTCTGACTACAGATTAACACTGAGGTCTACAAGTAACCTGATCCAGTATTACACACATGCGTAGAGAACCACTTAGTATAGACATTACCTAGACAATGAGCATTGCATGAGTCTATTCAGAGTGAGATGAGGAGCATTTTAAAGATCAGAGCATAAACTTCGTCTCCTCTGCTGACCAGTTTCTGCTCCCACCATGTTGAACATTATTAGCTTTCGCTATGATGCAAACACACACACGCAGAACATACTTGAACTTTCTCATTGCAAATATATCAGATACAGACGTTTACATGGTTATTTTTCTTCTATTGAATGGATTATTTACAGGATTCCCCACCTTGATCAATTGGATTGAAACTGTATTCCGAACGTCCTCACTTGGACTAGTCTATTCCAATTTAGGTGTTTACTTGGATGTATTCTTTTCTTATTCAGCTGTCAGATTATTAACAGATTATTAGATCTCTATGTAAACGTGGCTAATTTGAAATGTGGACTTGACCGCAATCAAAATATAATAAAGCTGATGGAGTCAAATATTAAATATATTGTCTTTGAATTGCTTTCACATACTATCCCAAATTTTTTGAAACAGATTTGTAATTTGATCAGTTTAGATTACTTGATTGCTCATATAATCAATAATAACAGCGCTAATTTATTGTAATGGTTTTCATTGTGAAAAAACCTGTTTGTTGGTCACATCACTGTGTTCTTTCCTTACAGTCCTGATGCTGACTATAGTGACATGGGCAGCAAGTGGCCAGCAGTTTGGGTAAAAATCTCATCCAGTTGGGTCTGTCTCACCATATACGTCTGGACACTGATCGCTCCAGTGATATTCCCAAACAGAGACTTTGCATAGACGTGTTCTCTTTATCCTTTCAGCATTCATCTCTGGAGCCTTTACAGTGGAAAGATGACCACATTTGAACTGTAGACATAAAATTATATACTCCTAAAAATAAAGGTTTCCAGAATGGTTCCGGGCTTGGATACACAATTCTAGGGTACACCATTTCATAGTGAACCTTTACATTATTTGGAGGTTCTTTAAATCTTAAAAAGGTTCTTCACATTCACACAGATCATTTACCAAAATGGTTCTTTAACCATATTCTACAGTATCTGCAGAATATTCTGCCTGCTTTGGAGGTCCCTCTGCTGTATAATGCCTTTTTTCTTAAAACCGTTAATGGAATATATTGGATTTACAAACTGGAAGCGAGCTCATTTGTGAGCGAGCAGGTCCATATTTATAGAAGTGTTTTTTATTGTGTTGACAGAACTGTTTGATATGAAGAAAACTGGAGTTGTCTGTTTTATCTCAGCATGGCCATCTTTGTGGAGAGGTGTCAACTATTTATCACAAGAGTGGGTTCTTGCTCCTCATTGCTTGCTAGCAGCTCAACAGAGTCACAGTTCATGCACAGAGAGACAACAGAGTCCTAGTTCATCTGATAACAGAGTTACAGACAACAAACATTTTATTTGATTATATTAATCAAAAATATCTGAACTGATTTCTGTTTCACTGGCAGAATGGCCACTAGGGGACACTGCAGAAAGAGGTTAAAAAACATTTATTTAAAGTTTAAAAACTGGTTCTTCTATGGCTTTGTTCCAGAAGACATTTCGAACACCAAAAAACCCAAACAACACCTTTATTTTTAGGAGTGTTGAACTGACTGTAGAAATGTAAAGTGTCAGTGCTGCCTTTACTAGTAATACAATGAATTATATATTTAGTATATTCATGCTGGATACTGTTTTGTAGCACTAATACTGTGCAGTTGTGTAATTTTAGCACTTAAGCACACAGCGCTGCATCATTTATTTGCAAAACAGTGCCATCTCTGGACACTATCATGTATCTAGCATTCTGATTTGCACTAAAATATTTATGCAAAAGAGCACAAAATAAGCACAAAATGATACTGATATGAAGTGTCTCCTGTGATTTGCAGCACTTACCTACCACTTTTGAATTTTCAGCTAAATATTTGTATTGAATAACATTCCATATATTTTGATAAGATTCATCGCAGCTAATTTCATATAGACTAGGCTGGATGTTTACAGGTGTTTGATTTGTCTGTTACATGTGAGTAAGGACCACTGACCAAACAAATGGATGAACAAATACATTTTATGTCCTTTTATATTTTATTACGCATACTTTACCAGAAAACAGTGATACCACAAGTAATTTTGTAAAATTAGAATTTGTACGATTTTCATCACTGCACTATTGTGTTAGATGTGCAACCATGCAAGCCATGACTCTTTTCTGTTTGGTGATTTAGTTTTTCCCCCCGATAATGTGTATAACAAGCTGAATATGCATAATTTGGATTTAATTAAGTTGCAGTTATCATCTGTGGATAATGTCCCAACCAAAGCCTTATAAGTTGTGAATGTGGTTTACTCTATGAACGTTCATGAGAGAATATTGTTCTATTGCATTTTTTACAATTGCTGCCAAAGATATTTACTTTTATTTTTAAATGTACTTTTTACTTTTCAGTCATACACAAATGTACTTTGAATAAAGGTTGAAAAACAGAAAAGCACCTCAAATTCATTATTCACTCATCAACTGTTGATTAATAACATGAACGTCTAATGAGTGAATTCAGCTTCTTTAAGCTACACCCATAGGCGTTCATGCAGCCTGTATAATCACAGTAGAAAAGCATTGACCACTAGGATGGGATGCTCTGGAGCAGCTGCACATGAACCTCACATGTTTACAAAAACAATTCTGAAAAGAATCCAGAACCAGAAGTGGTTCTGTAATGGCAAGAATCTTTTCTCACACCTTTATTTTTAAAGACCACCATGTCCAATGCCAAACATGGGCTAGAAGGGTATAAAGCCCCCCAGCATTGGGCCGTGGAGCAGTGGAATTATGTCCTCTGGAGTGATGGAGCTCCATCCAATACCTTTGGGATGAGTCGGAGTGATCCAGAACTGACCATCCAACATCAGTACCTGACCTCACTTATGCTCAATCAAATCCTCACAGCAATGTTCCAACATATAGTATAAAGCCTTCCCAAAAGAATAGAGGCTTTTAGTGCAGCACAAGCTCACTATTAATACCCTCACATTTCAGAAGAAACACTGTTGTCTGCAATATTTGGGGATGATTCGGGCAGCTGTATGTACGAAAAACGTGAGATGCACTGCACTGCCTTTTTTTCTTAGAGCTTCTGTCTTCCTGTTGCTAAGTAACAGTAGTGTATTTCACAGTAGTATACAGTAGTATCTCTCACACTTTCATTAAATGTGCCAGGGTGAACTGTCTCTCCTCTGGTTCAGTTTGAGCGCTGTGCTCCACCACACATTTGAACGCTGAGCTGAGGTTCTGTTTGGAGGGGGTCAGTTTGAGAAAAGTCCACATTGAGTAAAGACCGTTCACATTAAGACTAGCCGGGGAGTCAAAGGCACCATCAGAGATCTTTTCTCCATCCTGAAACCAGGTTATCGTGACGGGATCCGGGCAGAAATCCTTCACGCACAGGTTCAGCGTACATTCTGTTCCTAACTGAGGCTGCAGAGGGTCACATTTGATGAACGCCACATTTGGGGGCTGACCTGCAAGAACATATTAGAAAATCAGCGATTTTTCTAATCTGAGCTAATTCAAACAGCTTCATCCACACAATAGTGCTACACACCAGCTCTGAAGACATTTTAAAGGTTCCTACAAGGTAGGCTTGGATGTAAGGTTCTAGGAAGGTCCTTTAATTGGTGTAGACCTTTTACATCATGGAAGGTTCTTTAGGGAGCCATAATTTTGTGGTATCATTCTAAGGAACACTTTTGGTTCCATTTGGCACCTTTATTTTTTAGGGGTATTCCAACTACTTTTCAAAATTTCTGCATAATTAAATGTTTCAAAATGTAAACTGAGTCATTCAGAGTGGTTTGTTGTGAAATGCTCTGTTCTAGAGAAACTTGAGTCAGAATTGTTCACAATGGTGGTGATAGGCACCAGACGTCCACCTCTAAAATCTTCCTGATGGAAAGTTACGAACACCTGATGTCTTGGACATCGCTTTATGACTGTTTGGAGCAGGTTTTGGCCTATAAGGTATTTTTAAAATCTAGTAATGCATATTCCAGGTGTTGCAAAGTAGTCCTCTAAGAAACGTTATATTAAAGATGCATCGCTGTTTTATCATCGTCAGCATCCCATATAAGAACTCACAAGTCATGTGTAGGTTCACTGGTGGTTTTGGATAATAAATAAAGCGGCTATGTTTGTGTTGTAGACATGGTGACCCCTGGTTCCTCTCACCACCGCTGTAAACAAGATTTTTAAACCTAGATCCACAGACACATGACTGACTCACCATCTGTGTTGATGTGATAGGGAACATCTTTATAGAACGGTGCGGGGAAGCTGCTGTGGTAGACTCTGCAAGTACAAACTGTTCCAATAGCCACACTAGCCACCATTAGCTCGGTCTTGCTCCACAGGCTGTACATCTTCTCGTGGTCAGAGAATGGACCAAACTGGGTGGCAGGCTGTAGCAGCTCTGTGCCCTGCCTGTGCCACTCCAGCCTGACATCTTCTGGGTAAAACTTCTCAATTCGACAGCACAGGACCAGAGGCTGACCTAGTTTGGGGATCTGTGGTTGGCTTGATATTTGCAGAAGGTCTGGTGGGACTGAAAGGAGATGCCTTTAAAATACAGTGGAGAAAATATGCAAAACATTTGAGGAAAAAATGAGATATTTAGAACAATGTACAAACCTTGGATTCTGACTGTTGTGTTTCTGATGATCTTCCTATTGCCACAGTGAACCACACAGCAGTATCCTCTGTTGTCATCATCTACAGTCAGTTTAAGAGTAATAGTAGAAATGTGGACGTTCTCCTCGGACTCTAGTTGTGTTAGATCCTGCAGGTCTTCCATTCCTATTAAAGGATCTGTTTCAGTGATGCCGGCTGCTCCGCTGTTACAGGTTGGCTTTTTGTACCACTGGATTTTGAGGTGTTTAGGTTGAACTCCTCTGACAGTGCAGCTCAGTTTGGTTGGTGTCTTTGCGTAAATAATGTCAGGTTTGACTATATCAGACACTGTAGGAGGCACTGTGAAAGATAAATAACATTTTCTGTCACATTCCATAATAATAAAGCTCTGCTTTCTAACACAGTTTTAACAATAAATGGTATTAAATGGTGGAGTTAATGTGTCTGCTAATTCCTGCCAGAGATGTGTGAAAAGCGGCTATGGCTGAACTACAGCTTAAAGCAGAGCTAGGTACGTCTGCGTTTTCATTTGTTTGATATTTTTTAGCCTATACTAGAACATTAGCACATACCCAGACATCTATGATTTACAGCCAAGATGGTAACATGGACATAAAATGTTGTGGCTCCCAAGCTGGTTTAATTTTTGGTAAAAGGATAAAATGGCTTTTCTTAATATTTGGGTTGCCAACCCCTGGGTTAGATCCACTTTTCATTTGCTTATAGCAGTCATTGTTTATTGTTGGTCAATCTGAATATTTCTGTCCAGTGGCAGGGTCATTTCTCTTCTTTTTAAAAATTCATTTAAATTCATTTAAATTAATTGTATATTAATTTGTCTGTTCTTGGTTCAAATTGATCATGTTAGATTACTGTTTTGGTCTGTGGTGTCGACCGAAGGAGAATGGCTTCCCCTTTTGGGTCTTGGTTCCTCTGAAGGTTTCCGTTTCTTAAGGCAGACGTGTCAAACTGGGGACCTCTAGGTTCCTTAATAAAGAAAATGGTTCGTTGTACAACCAAAAACTCATTAAAGCATTTGCATGACAAGATTGATGGAGAATGTGCCTTTTTTGGAAAAGGGCTCTACATAGCACAGCATAGAGTTTGCTACTTTCAGCTGTGCCACTGCCTATAGAAACATCTTCCTTGATCCTAAGGGTCTTTTATTATGACTTTACCCTAATGTCCTAGTCTAGACAACAGTACTTTGAAAATTCAATTTAAGTGAGCTGGGACATGATCTGTTGCATGGCCTCTGTGCTCACCTCAGCTTTGTCAACTAAGACCATCTATATACATCAAAACTCTGAATTTATAAAGACCTTTGCTCCTTTGCACCTTGTTTATTTTGGTCAGGTATAAAGGTGGGCTGTTGTATCTCACATTTGCCTCCAATGTTTTGGTTGTAAACACATGCTGTGTCCATTGTTAGCATTTGCCAGGGTTCCTGCTGACTCTTGCTGCTGCTCCAGACTCTATTGTCTTTGCTTCACTTTTATCCTGGAGCAGAATACTGTTAGCCTGGGAGTCACCTACACCTTATTGGGCGTATTCCCAACAAATTGGGTGGGTTTTGTTTGGACTTGGAGAAAAAGTGGCTTGGCGGGTGAATAAAATTTGAGATGGTTTGTC
Source organism: Pygocentrus nattereri (assembly GCF_015220715.1). NCBI lineage: Eukaryota > Metazoa > Chordata > Actinopteri > Characiformes > Serrasalmidae > Pygocentrus > Pygocentrus nattereri. Next base: position 13,436,361 of record NC_051231.1, read on the forward strand.
ATGATTAAGTACTTTCAGTTAACAAAGTGCATTACTTAAACATTAAACTGAACTTTGAACAGGCCTAACTTCTCACATCCAATCAGTTATCAATACTGGCAGACATACAGTTTAGTCACTCCTGTTGAAAGGACTCGCCCGTCTATATTATGCGTATTCAACATCAGCGCATAACATACTCTGGATGTGCATGCAGGCCTAACAGACACAGATTATTCAGTTCACACAGCATTACTGACTGTACAGTGTTCTGCTACATTAGGAAACTTTAGCAGCCAGTGAACTGATCGACATAGGCTATAAAGGTAAGCAAGGAATAGTTACACTTCCAGTGTTATTGCTGTTCATTCGTCTTTCTAATTGCGTGAGATCCTGTAACAGGCAACACATTCAAAAATGTTAACACTCCGAAAACATAAGTGAGTTTGTGCAAGCTGTGCAACTTATGGTACACAAACCAATCAAATCATTTAATTATATTATTAAAATAGTTTACAGTTTCCTTGTCGGGGTGTTGCTTAGATTATGTAAGAAGCTTTTGGTTCTTTGTAGCAGGGATAAACATTGGTTTAAAACAGTGCCATCTGGAGAAACTTAAATACATATCTGCAAATTGTCCAATGCAAGACATCAGTGCACAACATTAAATGTCGTATTATTTTGTATTATGGCTAGAATTGCTTTACACATGTATTGTTGGGGGGCTTTTCGTGCATTTTGGCAGGTTTTGGCAGGTTTTTTGACTGGAAACCTGGGACAGAAAGAACCAGGAAACCCTGGTCCCCCACTCCACCCTCACTCTCCTCCTGGCTAAAAGACACTATCTTTACTAGAGCTCGAGAAGATTAAGTACACTGAGACATTTTAGACAAGGTGACAACCACCAAATTCATCTCCTATACACTTAAAAAAGATGCTTCTTCAAGGGTTCTTTAATAAAGAAAATGCTTCATGAACACTCAGAGAACCCTCTGCATGACTAAAGGGTTCTTTGCATGGTGAAATGGTTCTTCATATTGACGGAGAATGTGCTGCAGATGGTTTTATACAGCACCAAAAAGGATTCTTCTATTGTAAAAAGCTTGACATTGTAATGATAGAAGAACCCTTTTTGATCAAAATATGCCATTTTATATTTATTTTCTATATATTATTTATTTGCCATAATAATTGGACAGGCCACATTTTTGGTTTTTATTTTTTCCCAAATTATTAAATTCAGCAAATGAAGAGTAGCAGTGTAATGAAATATGCATAAGTGTGTTCACTTATGTGTTCAGAAAATCACCAACATATGCCATCGTCACATTATAGCAGCAACAAATTAAAAAATCATTCTGCATGACTTCACTGTGCACGTCACTTTGTGTGTTAATTCAATTCAATTCAGCTTTATTGTCATTATACAATACAGGGTAGTACAATATAACGAAACACTATCTGGCTACTTTTCCAGTGCAGTAATAAAAGATGCATAGTAAACAGTGCAAAGACAAAAGACAGTAAAAGACAGACAGAATGTTATTATTAATGTCCATTTTTTGTGTGTTTGTCAACTTTTGCTTAAAATTTCAGCACTTTTAACTCTAAACACCTTCTCGCATGTTGTGCAGGTCCCTCATAACTGAAAACGATTCTATTTTCAGGTTGAAATGAATAGTTTTTGTCAATATAAAACACAGTGAAGTTAATCATACCTGCATGCAAGTGCCTGTAAACCATCACTGCACCTCCAATGGCCAAAACCGTAAAGAAAACACTTGATATAACTGTTCCAGCGATTAGAGCCAAAGTGTTATAGGGCTGCACCGGAGCTGAAACATAACAGAAGACAATTAAAACTAACATCAAGCCAGCTACAGTTATTACAGGAGAAAGAGTAAAATCCAATCCAATTCATTATAACTGAAGTTGAAATTACTCAGAACAAACATTGTGTCTGAAGAAATTCATTGCGAACTCTACACATCCCATAGTTCCTCATACAGGACTGTACAGTGAGACAATGTAGTCACGTACGTTAGGAGAAGTGAATCCTGTGCAACTACAAACAGACTGTCGTGTGTGTTCAGACATTAATTTGTTGAGTCTAAAGTGCTCAAGCTCTAGTCACTTATTCATAGCCAGTTTTCCTGAGCTGCTCTAACTATGGGTCGTGTGCAGTTACAAACACTTCCCCACTGCTGCTGTCTGTGTTCTAGCGTCGAGCTGGCCAACATGGCAATATATTTTGCTATTGTGATACATTTTATTGCAATACAGTTTTCTTTTCTGAACATATTGTGTATACCGTCAGTACTTGTAGACCACTGACCAACTGCCTGTTTCATTATGAAGCGAACAAACTGAATCCCGTTCAACTTAGTACAACACAGTATGAGAAATATTAATAAAAACTATTGTAATCAGTTTTTGATAGTATTTTTTAAATGTAGCGGTGCTGCAGCTCTTTTTTCTCTGTTCCAACTGACCAGACATCTGAAAAATAAATGTGACATACAGCAAATTTGAGATTGTGAGTATGACTGCTTTTATTATCATGTTTAGCCTACATGCTATCTTAGCTGATTAAATTAAAAGATATATGGATAGATAGACAGACGGACAGATAGATATATCTACATTTCACAACAAGAACATTAAAATACAAAACTTTAACACGCTGCATAATTTTTACTTTATTTTCATTTTCAAACCCTTTCAGTTTCCATGAAGTTCTACGCAGCTGTTTAGGATGGAACTAACAGCATTAGCACATGTATATCTGCGTTTAACAGCAAGTCAATCTCGGAGCAGCCAGAATAATACTAATGTTTGTGTAAAGAATAATTTGTAGGCTTATATGCATCAAAAATACAGAATATAATCAAAAGTATTAGTTAACAACTGTGTAGTGTAATTATGTCATTTAATGAAATGATTTGAGACAAAAACTGCACGCCTGGTACATGATTTTGTTTGTGCACCTGTAGTTCACGTTAGCTAGATAACACAAGCCCAAAGACTGCTGGGATAGGCTCCAGCTCCCCCCCGCGACCCTGACGGAGAAGCGGCTTAGAAAATGGATGGATGGATGGATGGAATAATGTTTACATTTCAAAAAAGCAGGGAAAATGCCATGATATTAGCCCTTTAACGTTTTACGCCACTGCTGTATTAGATTATCTGTAAATGAGCACCATGGAGGCCCCATGCAATTAAAATGCAGCTGATAAATCAAAGCAGTAATGCGTTCATAATCAGATTAAGAAGCTCCCACCTTCAACTGTCACGCTTACACTCTGGCGATACAGCTCAGAGAAAGACCTGTGCTGTATCTGACACTCGTACAGGGTGACATCACTCTTCAGTCTCTCTGCTTTCACAGTGATACGGCTGCTGACGCTGAACGTGCCGTCGCTGTTAGGAACCGGAACTCCAGTGCAGACGTCCCACTGGGCCGACTCTGTGCCAGCTTCAGTCTTCCAAGTCACTTTGAGCTGCTCTGGGTAGAACTTTGTGATGTCACACCGTAAGGTTTTCTCCTCTCCGGTCATCACTGTGACTAATTCAGGCAGGGAAACCAAAGGCCGAGCTGCATTGAACAGGAAAAAAGGTGAGGACAAAGTCAATAAAAACCAAAGCAATTGTAAGTAGAACACAAAAATATGAATAAAAACTGTTGATCTTTTTTCTCTGTTCCAACTGATCAGATTCTGAAAAATATGGTGGCCTAGCATGTATCAGGAAAATTTCTAGAAGTATCTTCTTCTTCTTTCGGCTGCTCCCTTTAGAGGTCGCCACAGCGGATCATCTGCCTCCATCTTGCCCTATCCACTGACTCCTCTACTTTTACACCAACCATCTCCATATCCACCTTCACTACATCCATAAACCTTCTCTGAGGTCTACCTCTTCTCCTTCTACCTGGCAGCTCCATCTCCAACATTCTTTGCCCAATATATCCACTATTCCTCCTCAACACATGTCCAAACCATCTCAACCTGGCCTCTCTGGCTTTATCTCCAAACTGCTCCACCTTCACTGTCCCCCTGATCTGCTCATTTCTAATCTTGTCCATCCTTGTCACTCCCAACGAAAATCTCAGCATCTTCATCTCCGCCACCTCCAGCTCAGCCTCCTGTCTTTTAGACAGAGCCACAGTCTCCAAACCATACATCATAGCAGGACGCACTACTGTCTTGTAAACCTTCCCTTTCACTCTTGCTGCTATCCTTCTGTCACACATCAGCCCTGACATCCGTCTCCACCCACTCCATCCTGTCTCCACCCTCTTCTTCACCTCTTTTCTACACTGTCCATTGCTCTGGATGGTTGACCGAAGATATTTGAAAATTTCTAGAAGTATCATGATATTATATTTTTGCCATATTGCCCACCTCTATTCTAGTGTTTATGGTAGTTGTAGTCCATCAGGTAATGCAAGCACTAAAGAATAAATGTTTGTGGGGAAGAAAAGGGCCTCCTTATGTATATAATGGCCAAAAGTTATTTAGTTTGGGTATGAGAAATATGTGAAAACCAGTATGAAGTATGTGAAAACACTGAGTATTAAAGAGCCCACATTCAATATATTTATTGTATCCCCCCCCCTCCCCCCCAACGCCCACTTAGTAACAGCCATAGTTCATTTCCACATGATTATTTTCCATTTTGCACCCTCTATTTATCCTGTAGAATTAGGCTGTCTTTGTTACTGTGGCACATGGAAATGAATTCTGTTCTGATTGGCTGCCTGGAGTCTCATACAAAATGTTGTTGGCAATTTTGGATGTTTGGATTCTTCGGAAGGATGCAATAACACATTTGCTTCCCCACACTCCGTATCCCCTTTGCATGAATGGGCAGCTGAGAACATATGATGTCACAACCATGAATGAAACACTGTAAATATGGACTGTGCACCTTAAAACGTTAGAAACGTTTCAATCATAGCACATCATAATGATTCATTTAATTGTTTTCAAGAGTTCTCCATGATGTAAGTCTTTAAATCTATAATGTTATAATGAAGAAATCAGCAAGGAATTAATGCAGCAGCTGACCTGACAGTTTGAGGTGGACGGTCCGATCGTACTGGTCAGGCTGTATGATGACACCACATGAGTAAACTCCCTCATCGCTGATTGTTGTGTTCTCCACATGTAGAGATGCATCTCCTTTCAGGAGCCGAGCCTCGTCTACAGAAAATCCTCTGGTGCGTTTGGTTACAGCATCATTCTGACTGGCGAATAAAGTCTCAGAGACGCCGTTCTTGGAGACTTTCCACCACACGTCGATGTTCTCTGCATGTGTGCTGGGGAGAGTATAACTGCAGCCCAGAGTCACAGCTGTGCCGACTAAGCCGTGCTGTGTGTCCACAGAGCTGTGCAGAGCAGCTCCTTGGAGAAGATACAGGCCAAAAAGCCACAGCTTCAGACCATCAAAATCACCAAATAAGTGAATGTTTTACTTGGTTACCTACTTTGTTTAACCAAAGGAAATTTCTGGAGAATTTTCTGTAATTCTGAGCCTTTACAACACAAAGTTTGAGCTGTATAATTTTCCTCTGGTTAAAAAAATATTAATCAAAATAATTAGATTAGTGATGCAAACATAGTATATGTATTTCTTCTAATTCAAATACACATACACACACACACATATATACATATGTACACACACACACACACACACACATATATATATATATATATATATATATATATATATATATATATATATATATATATATTATGCACAAACATTTTATTAGCTGCACTGACCATATAGGAGCACTTTGTAGTACAGTTACAGACTGTAGTCCATCTGCTTCTCTGCATACTTTGTTACCCTGTTCTTCAGTGGTCAGAGCCCCCAAGGATTATCTGGGTGGTGGTCATCGACGGGCTCACAGAGCGCATCACAGACTACATTAACTTCTGAGTGGACTCCACTGTCCCAACCAGGACTGTTAAATGTTACCCAAACAACAAGCCGTGGGTAACAAAGGACATTAAGGCTCTCCTCAACAAGAAAAAGAGGGCCTTCAGAGCTGGAGACAGGGTGGAGGTGAGAACAATCCAGAGGGAACTGAGGACAGCTATCAAGGAGGCGAAGAACAAATATAGGAGGAAGCTGGAGTGGAAACTCCAGCAGAAAAACATGAGGGAGGTCTGGAATGGAATGAGGACCATCACCAGCTTCAGGTCCAGCAACAACGGAGGAGCAGAGGTCAGTGTGGACGGGGCCAACAAGCTAAATCTGTTCTGTAACACATTTGACACTGCAGGCTCTGCCCCCACCCCAGCCTGACTCCTCTGCTGCCAGTCCTCAGCAGACCACCCCCTGCCCCTCCTGATAGCCTGCTCCCCTCCTGTGACAGCCCATCTCACACCTCCATCCCTCCCCCACCCACCACCTCTACAGTGTGTCTCACTGTAGACAACTGAAGAGACTCCACGTAAAGAAGGCTGCAGGCCCTGATGGGGTTCCACCCAGGGTGCTTAAAGCCTGTGCCGCCCAACTTTGTGGAGTACTTCAACATGTCTTCAACTTGAGCCTTGAGACTCTCCAGAGGGTCCCCATGATGTGGAAGACATCCTGCATTGTTCCTGTTCCAAAGACGCCACGACCCGGTGACGCCAAGGACTACAGGCCAGTGGCACTGACATCTCATGTCATGAAGACCATGGAGAGGCTCGTCTTGGATCAGCTCCGACCCATAGTCCAGCCTTTTCTAGATACCCTCCAGTTTGCCTATCAGCCCCGCCTGGGAGTTGAGGACGCCATCATCTACCTGCTCAACCGAGTTTACGTTCACCTGGATAAGCCAGCCAGCTCTGTGAGGGTCATGTTTTTTGACTTCTCCAGCACATTTAACACCGTCTGGCCCGCTCTTCTGGGTGATAAGCTCACAGTGATGCAGGTAGATGCCCCCCTTGTGTTCTGGATTGTTGACTACCTGACTGGCAGACCACAGTACGTATGCCTTCAGCACTGTGTGTCGGACAGAGTGGTCAGCAACACTGGAGTTCCACAAGGAACTGTCCTCTCTCCCTTCCTCTTCACCCTCTACACTACGGACTTCAGCTACTGCACAGAGACTTGCCACCTTCAGAAGTTTTCTGATGACTCTGCAATAGTTGGATGTATCAGCAAGGGAGTGGAGGATGAGTACAGGGCAACGGTGAAGGACTTTGTCGCATGGTGCGAGCGGAACCACCTCAATGTGACAAAGACAAAGGAACTGGTGGTGGCCCTGAGGAGGGACAAGGCGTCGGTGACCCCTGTGTCCATCAGCAGGGTCAGTGTGGACACTGTGGATGATTACAAATATCTGGGTGTGTATATTGACGGACTGGGCTAAGAACACTGACGCCCTCTACAGGAAGGGCCAAAGTCGTCTCTATTTTCTGAGGCGCCTGAGGTCCTTCAACATCTACTGGACTATGCTCAGGATCTTCTATGAGTCTGTGGTGGCGAGTGCTATCCTTTATGCTATTGCATGCTGGGGAAGCAGGCTGAGGGTGGCAGATGCCAACAGACTCAGCAAACTGATCCGCAAGGCCAGTGATGTTGTGGGTGTGGAGCTGGACTCTGAAGCTAAAGGCCATTATGAACAATGGCTCCCACCCACTCTACGACACAGCGATGAGACACAAGAGCTCATTCAGCTCAAGACTCACTCTACCAAAATGCACCACAGAGCGCCACAGGAAGTCATTCTTACCTGTGGACATCAAACTTTATAACTCCTCCCTTAGTGTGACTCACAAAACTCAATACGAAACTGTTCATATGTGCAATAATAATTGTGTGTGCAATAACTCAGAGGGACACTAACTTAATTTAAATAATTGTAACTGCTTTATACCTGATGTTTCATATTACTATCACAATCACTACCACCTTACTATATTCATAAGTACTTAAATCTTGTGTACATACTGTAAATTTCTCTATATTGTCTTAAATTATTAGTAAAGTGTTTATTTTTACATAAGTGGCTGCAACTGTAACAACTGCAATTTCCCCCTGGGATCAATAAAGGAATCTGAATCTGAATTCTCAGCACTGCAGTGATACTGACGTGGTGGTGGCATGTTTGCATGTGTTGGACAGGTAGACAAGGTAGACAAGTAGATCAAACACAGCAGTGTTGCTGGAGTTTTTACACACCTCAATGTCGCTGCTGGACTGAGAATCAAAGACATCCACCCAACAGAGTCCTGTGACCACTTATGAAGGACTAGAGGATGACCAACACAAACTGTGCAGCAGCAGATGAGCAATTGTCACTGACTTTACATCTACATGGTGGATCAACAAGGTAGGAGTGTCTAATAGAGTGGACAGTGAGTGGACAGTGTATAAAACTCCAGCAGCGCTGCCGTGTCTGATCTACTTGCTCCAGTGCAACACACATGAACACACCACCACTACGTCAGTGTTAAGAATGACCCACCTGCCAAACAATACCTGCTCTGTGAGGGTCCATGGGGGTGCTGACCACTAAAGAACAGGGTAACAAAGTATGCAGAGGATGGACTACGGTCTGTAACTATAGAACATACACACACAACCTCATTTCTAAAACTTTGGAACGCAATGATGTTACCTTAAAAAAGGTTCTCCATATACATATTTACAAAAACGGTTCCTTAAAAAACATCCACTGAAAGGTTCTTTAGAGAACCTAAACTGGTTTCCATATGGCACTGGGAACTCTTCGGCAGCTTTATTTTTAAGGGTGTGTCTTTATGTTTGCTTACTCTTTAGATGTTCCCGCACATTTCGATTCTCAGCTCCGCTCGACTTTTATACTTTTTACAACAAACAGAAACTCCCACGGCCGTAACGACCGATGAGCTGGAAAATCCTCTTACCTGCAGAATGGAAGTGCATTAGGCTGATATGCAGTACGACTGTGAAGGCACACAATTGTCTGATTGTGGAAGTGGTTCCTGCCATGTCTGAGACAAACAGCAGCGGCTCCTGGCACTTCCTTTGAGGTCAAACTCCACTCTGCACTGCTCTTAATCTCTCTCAGCTCCTGGGCTTTGAACTTGGCTGTAAAGCATTGCTGGCCTTCAACACTGACCTGAGCATTTTATTTCACTGCTTAAGTAATTGTACTTTGCAGCCATACCTTATTATTATTTTGGAAGATGTGTTACTCGAGTATTATTGAAATTGATTGAATTACCTCACCTCTCACTTGAAGCCCAGGTAATCAAACCGAAGCTCTTATTTTGAAAACAGCTCTGAGAAGAACCAGTTCACTGGAAAAGACAGTTATGCTTAGGACAGTTGATGGTGAACGAGGACGAGGATGACCAGCAACAAGATAGATCAGAGGAATCATGAACCGGCCATTCAGAAGCCTGTAGACCAAAAGAGAAGACAGAATATTTTGGAGAATCACTATCCATGCGGTCGCTAGGAGCTGGAACCAATTTGATGACACTTGATAATAACAATAATGTTGATTTAAAGGCCAAAATGTCCACACACAATTGTCAAAATGGTGCTCTACCAAATGACAACCCAGCCATTCAAACAGACTGACCAAAGACACACCCAGCCATTACACTTCACCGCTAATGCAGTCCTTAACCACTGAACAAGATCCCTCCTCACAACCCACGCTGTCTGAAAGACCACATTCACAGTCAACATCCAAAGCAGTCCTTTATTTACAAAAACAAACATGAGCAACTCAAAGGTGCCATCAGTGTTACTCCAACAAAAACAGTATAACTGATGTCCTGCACCATAGACGTGTGCATTCACATGGTTTTCTCTTATCCAACCATGGATCTCTTTCTTCCTCTCAGTCTAACTTCATCCAGTTTCTTAATGACAGCTGGGGCCTTTTTGGAGGAAGCGGTGTAGCTCTTCAGAAGTCTTTCAAACAGGGCTTCTGTGTTGGGGTGCGTGCTGAGGAAAGCCTTCTCTAACACATACATGTCAACTCCTTTGTCCTCAGGTAAGGCAGAGATGTAACTCAAGCCAAAGTCGATTAAAACCAGTTTGCCATCTCTGCCCTCTTTGCCTTTCACCAGCAGTATGTTGGAGGTGGTGAGGTCTCCATGGACTACATCTTCATCGTGCATCTTGGCCAGGATCTTACCGATCGTGTCAGCCAGGCCGTAGAGCGCTTCTACGCTCTGTCCGGATGCCTGAGCTGATGCGATGTGCTCCCTCACAGTGACAGAGTCGATGATCTCTTCGAGGAAAATGCAGTTGGTGGTGTAGTCAACAAAGTAGATGACTGGCGCGTCAATACCTAAACAACAATAACAACAACAACAAAAAAAATAATCAATGCATTACACAACACTGCATGTTATTAAATTATCCTAAATCACTGAATAGTTACTGACCAAAATACATACACGCTGTGTTACTGGATCAAAATACATACACATTGAAAAGCTGCTACAGTTGTTAAGCAGTGATTGAGAGGGGTAAAAAAAACAGACGAATGAAAACAGACGGTTCTTATTGGCTCAGTGTCTGATGTTGGTAAGTTAATCACACCCTGTCCTGTAGTACAGCACATGGCTTCTGTTGTACACTGGACACTGTACAGCAGTGGTTTCCAACCCTGGTCCTGGGGAATGACCTCTTGTTAGTGCCCTGTTGCTGCTCCAAAACAGAATAAGATTTTTAGGTAAAAATAAAATAACCCTCCTTTGCAGGAAAAAGGACATGCTGTTCATTCTAACAGGTTTAACAATAAACGATCTTAAGTGTTAAGAAGTGGTTGGGATAGTGTAGTGGTTAACACCTCTGCCTTCTATGCTGTAGACTGGGGTTCAATCCCCACCTGGGCAAACACCCTACACTGTACCAATAAGAGTCCTTGGGCAAGACTCCTAACACTGCCTTGGCCTACCTGTGTAAAATGATCAAATTGTAAGTCGCTCTGGATAAGAGTGTCAGCCAAATGCCATAAATGTAAATCCTGGAGTTAATGTAGAGCTGCTAATTTACCCTTTAACCCTGAAGGCTGGTGTGCAGACTGCTGGTCACTATAGCACAGACAACGATCTTGCCTAGCTAGTAGCTAATGAGAAAGCAAAGAAACAGATTTAAGACGAACATCGACAATTTGGAGAGGAACTGACCCATTAGCATTTTTAACCACACCTATTTTCCAGAGACATTTAATCTGCAGTGAGAAAGTGGCAAACACTAAAAAGTTGCGATGCTGAAGTCAGTTTTTCATTCGAATTTTCTCGTTCCACCTTAAATAGCTCAGCAGGGACGTTCCAGTGCCTCAGGCACTACTTAGAGTGGAACAGGAAAATGCGAAAAAGAAGCTGGCGAATGAAAAGCGGACTTCAACCTCACCAAAGTGGAACGTTCAGAGACATTTTACAAGAAACTGTTCTACTTTCGCAGAAAAGCCTCCTGCCAGAGATGCGAGAAAAGCGGCTACAGCCGAGCCAAAGCTCAAAGCAAGCAAAGTCTGCATTTTTGTTTATATTATTTAAGCTATACTAGTACTTTACCTTTACACACACTGAGACATATTTACAGCCAAGATGGTAAAACATTACTTCAATAAAGGGACATAAAATGTTGTGGCTTGGTTATTGTTGAAAAGATAAAATGGTTGGTTGTAACAGGTTCTTAACACTGGGGTGTCGACTGTTGACCTGTATCCAACCAGTTTACCACACCTGCTCGAACTAATCAACCTATTTCCAAGTCCCTGATTGGCTGGACCAGATAAACGTGTCAGGTAAGGGGCAGGACAGCTGAAGGGATATAGTTTGGGACTAAACTCTGCAGTAAGGTGTCTCTCCAAGAACTGGTTTGGAGACCACTGCTGTATAATATTCTATTGATAAAGAGTAGTATACACTATGTACTGGTGCAGTATACAGTACAAAATATGCTATTTTGACCACAGCCTAAAGCCAAGTCTAAAATAGCACACTACTTTAATACACTCATGAATGGACTTCTACTGGTGCTGCACCATTTTTCACATACGCGTTTCTGGACGCAGCCTTGAAACTCCTTCTGGGTCATCGAATCCAAAGCTTTTGAGTCGACTCTTCATTCTCAAAAGCTCGGAATCTGAGAATCGACTGCTTTTGGAAGTCGACTCCCAGCCCTTCTCAGGTGACTGGAGAAGTGAGTGACCGACTTACTAACTGACTAACTCAGTCACAACCTAGTTAGTCTACTGACCCGCTTTTCTACAGCGCAGAATGGACCGAACCTCCTGCGCGGTTCTGCGCCGAGTCAGTTTCTCATCGAGGGCGGGATGGCGGTAGAGCTTCTGGAATCTCTCCTTAATGATCGCGGATTTTCCCAAAAACCTGCCGCGATAAACACGAGCTTCGGCGCCCTGTTTAATCAGAACTGCCTGCTGTAAAAACTGAGAGACGGCAGGTTTGTTATTGACAGGCTCCATGTGCGCCATGGCTGTTCGACTTCAAGCCAGGAGGTAGTTGCGACTATTTTCAAAATAAAAGTCCTGCGTCTTCTTGGCCGCTTATTTCTCAATAAACATGTCCTTTAATCGATGTTTCATTTCATCACTGTCTTGGTAGCCTTTGTGGCAGCCCTGCTTATCTGTACGGAATTGTTCAGGCTAGTGTGTGTAGTAGTTTTTAGTGAATGCCCTAGAGTGTGAAGGCAGACTTTTTATTCATTTAATTTCATTTAATTTTATTAAGTTCGTTCTAAAGATTTTTTCAAAATAAAACACTTCTCGGTTGACACGCACGAAGTAGTTACCAGTTAGCCACCAAGTTTGTCTAAGCAAAAACATTGTTTTAAAATATTACCAAATTTAAAGACATTAATAGGGAAATTACAGTCATATAAACATGCCTGTTGCCATATAAATGTAGAAGGGTTGTGCTAATGTGAGTAGCTTAATTGTGTCTTAATTGCAAACGTGGGGAAATGTTTGAGGCGGTTTCTGTAACCGTCTATGAGCTATGCTGTTGATATCAATTAATGCAAATAAAATTTGAAGCTCAACACTTTTTAACAGTTTTTTTCATTTTTTGTAACCGCAAAATCAATCGCCTGTAAATCTCCTCGTAATCCATGTTAAAGGAGAATTCCACTACTTTTTTTACAATTTGAATAAAGTCATCTAGAGTGGTTTGATGTGAAATTTCAGTGTAGAGAAGACCACAGACTCCAATTTCCTTATGTAGCCATTTTTTCCCCAATTGTATGACAAAAATGACCTCTTTTGGGTTTTTATATGCACTGTTGATCATGTTTATAATGTTCATAAATAGTGATAAATCTAAAAAAGTGTTCGTGTACCTCTCTGCCGAGAATGTATTTTAATTCTAGATAAAAACGATCGTTACTAGCTCGTAAAGTATCAGGCATCTTGCAGCGTGTTCAGAACTGTTTCATATCTGGGAGGAATCTTTAAAATACGTTAAACTCTTCAGACGTCTTGTTCCTGTCACCACCACTACAAGCTATTCTGTCCATCTAAATCCGAGCATTTCGTATCAAAGCACTCTGAATGACTTTGTTAACGTCTTAACGATTTAATTACGCAGAAATGTTGAAAACTCTGCAGAATTCCTCTTCCATTCTTTGTTTTGTGTAGCGTTATTTTTGCCCCACACGTATTCCGACAAACCCGCCCTTCCATGCTATGATTGGCTAGTAGTTCATATTCATTCGCCCTTCACTGTGAACTAGTGGCCAATCCTAGGGAAGGAGCGTGGATCCTGTCGGAATAGAGGTGGGAACAAAAATAGATGTTTGGAATTTTCTGCCACGTAGTTGAAACTTCCTTGTCGGGTCGCAGACCCCATCAGAGGAGAGACAAAGGCCAGAAACAATCGCGGACGTCTTTGAAGGAAGCAACATAAAACAGTGGTAATTACTGGTTACAATTTGACATCAAGTCTCATTTTTCTGCGGCAGATGAGAAATGCAGGGTGCAGTTTTCTTCCAGAAACTTTTTGGATGCTCGGCCTGGAGGCGTTCCAGCTTGATGATGAAACACGACCAGGTTCACGATCAGGGCAGCTTCCAGAGCAGCTTCCAGAGCACTTCAGCTTTCCATTCCAGCACAATATACCCCCACTGATTTCTTTTACAACAGACCAGACCACCCAACCCAGACAGCTAAATCTATTTCTGGTTAAAAAGTTATGCACAGTTTGTAAGCAGTAGGGTTGATATGGGAGCGAGCTGCGCCTGCTGAGGGCTATTTATGGATAATTAGGACGTAGACAGGCAACCTCGAGTAGGCTCATCACAAACGAGGAGCATCAACAAGGTGGTTGCCATGGTTACGCGGTTGCAGTGACGACCCTCCGGGCTGAAGGGGCTTCAGAGCAGTTTGGGGGTATACTCTGCACACGTACACAAGATATATTAACAAGACGTTTCATTTTTGTTAGCTGGGTCCTGCAGTACCTTCTACTGTTTTGTTTTGCTTAGCAGGCCTGCTGAGAAGAAGCCTGTTGCATATTAGTGAACCATGATGCAGCTTTGAAGATCCTCAAAGAAAAAATGGGTAGGTCCTCGTGTAGTTGTGCAGTTTGATGTTAGAAACTAAGCAAATCTGTTATCTTGTTCTATTTGGTTCATGCTGTTTGAGAACAAACAACCAAAACATCTGCATGGCATGGATTTGAGCCCAACGATTGTGGCAAGGTGCAGCTTTGATAAGATATAGTCATTTAGAGTGGTATGGAGAAACTTAATGAAATTTGGCCATTTTAGGCTTGTGATTTTTTAATAGCTCCAAACGATGAACAAAAAACGATTAAATAATGATTTAAATGGTAATTCTTTCTCAGGATTGCAGCAGGCCCACGATTGAAGTGAAAATGAAATCAATTTTTTCAACATTTCTGTATAATTCATTGCCTCACAACACTCTGCATGTCTCACTCCACTATGGATGCGTTTAAAGAAATAGTTTAGGCCAAAAACATGTTTATGGACTTCTGTAAAACAATGTCCTAGACATCAAACAATATATGTTTGACCATTTCATGTAATAATGTCCTGTGAGGGTGCTCTTAGAGGTAGATGTCTGGTTCCTATCACCACTGCTGTGAACAATTCTGACTAAGTTTCTCTAGAACAGAGGGTTTCACACCAAACCACTTTGAATGACTGTTTACATCTTAATGACTTATTTATGCAAAAGTTCTGAAAAATCACTACAGGGCAGTGACCTCTAACACCATTTCCATAAGAAGTATTTGAAACTTTACTGAATAACTAAAGTTAATAACTTTTCCCAGGCTGCCCTGTTCTGGTCCTTCCCACTGCAGTGTCCACTCTTGGCGGCCTGGTATTTGGCTATGAGCTTGGGATAATCTCTGGTGCCTTGATGCAGCTCCAAGCCCAGTTCCATCTGAGCTGTGTCCAGCAGGAGACCGTGGTCAGCGCTCTTCTCATTGGGGCTGTCTTTGCTTCTTTGATCGGTGGTTGGCTGATCGACCACCATGGCAGGAGGACTTCCATCCTGCTCAGCAATCTTCTCATTCTTGGAGGCAGCCTGATCCTTAGCTGTAGCAGCTCCTTCCTGATGCTAGTCGTTGGCCGGCTCTTGGTGGGCTTCGCCATATCCATATCTTCGATATCCTGCTGCATCTTTGTGTCTGAGATGGTTCCCTCATATCGCAGGGGTCTGATGGTCACTCTGTATGAAGCTGGCATCACTGTTGGGATCTTGCTGGCTTATGCGGTCAACTATATGCTCTCTGGTGCCCAGGGTGGATGGAGATACATGTTTGGGTTTGCCATTGCGCCATGCCTTGTGCAGCTAGCCTCTGTTTGGGTTCTACCATCACAGCATGAGAGCATGGTTCAACTTATACAAGAGAGTCAAAGCTGCAGTGATGGTGCTGAAGAAGGGACTTCAAGCCAAGAGTTAACAGAGAAAAAGCGATACACCATCCTGCATCTCTTTCAGCAAGAAGATAACATGCGCACAAGGACGATAATTGGTCTCGGACTCGTGCTCTTCCAGCAGTTCACAGGTCAGCCGAACGTGCTCTTCTACGCCTCCACCATCTTCCGCTCTGTGGGATTCAGGGATTATGCCTCGGCTGTGCTGGCCTCAGTCGGCCTTGGGATTGTTAAAGTCATTTCGACCTCAGTGGCGATGCTCTGTGCAGACAAGGCCGGCCGGAGGCTGCTTCTGATCAGTGGCTGCTCGGTGATGGCTGTAGGTTTGATATTTATTGGATTCTTGAGCAGGAATTCTCTGTTTGACACAAGACACTGTAGCTCTGAGATGCACCCAAATGACACCATACTATCTGAAAACCTCACTGAACTGTTGAAGATTACAAATGGTACCATTGATGCTGGACGTTCAGATGCGCCTGCAGCTCCTTGTGCTGCGGGGAATTTCAACTGGCTCATTTTGATCTGCATGATGTCAGTCGTCAGCGCCTTTTCTGTTGGGTTTGGGCCAAGTAAGTGGAGTTTCACTTCTAGAAAGAAGATATTCATGACATAAGGTAGAGCAGGGCACAACACAAACTTGTTTTGTTGCTCATTTTAATAAAAAAAGAGCAAAAATGAATAAGCTACACATCTCTGCAACAAATGAAACCAAACTTCGAGCATGTACAATTTATGAAATTTTAACTGAATTGTCTTCATAAAAAGTGAATATTATGCGACTAAAGAGTAAATCGACTGATTGTCTCTTCTTTGTAGCTAACATTAGATCATACTGACATGAGATGAGGAACTGTACTGTAATAACTGAAATATTAAGACTGTGGAAATGTCAGTGAATACACTTGTTCTGCAAGCACAGTCAACATTAGCTATCTAGCAAACAAAAGTCTTAAAGCACTCAGTAAAAAAATGTAAACATGCTCCCGGTGGTGCGTGTGGTACAGTATTAAAAGGCAATTTACGTTCAATTTACGTTAACCACACAGATCAATCCAGACTACTTTGTCTTTGTAAATGTGTGGAAAACAGGATCTAATGGTGTAATCTAGTGTGATGTTAGATTCCTTCTTATGTTCTTATTGAACGCTGGTTGTCGCTGTAGTTAGTTGGTGTTTTATCCTGTTGGTCTATGTGCCCCTCTGAGGGTCCCTGCATGGCCTTGCATGAAAATACGATGGTTATAATGAACATCTAATCACTTAAACCATGTGGAGGAATCATCAAAGAAGGAAAATGAATTATGTCACCTAAGTATGTAGTGAGTACAACATTTATAACGGTGAAAAAGTAACACACCCACCAGAGTTAGATCCAACTAGGCCTAAAGTTAGCAGGATAAAAAAGAAATACTGTGTCGTGATACTGACCCCTGGCTTTAAGAACGCTGAGATTATTTGCAAATGAAACTGTAACTCAGTACCTCTAAATCCGAGACCTTGGTTCTCAGGCGGAAAAGGGTGGAGAGCCCTCTCTGGGTCGGGGATAAGCTCTTGCCTCAAGTGGAGGAGTTCAAGTATCTCAGGGTCTTGTTCACGAGTGATGGTACAAGGGAGCGGGAGATTGACAGGCGGATTGGTGCTGGGTCAGCAGTGATGCGGGCTCTTTACCGGTCTGTTGTGGTAAAGAAAGAGCTGAGCCACAAGGCAAGGCTCTCAATTTACCGGTCGATCTACGTTCCCACCCTCACCTATGGTCATGAGCTTTGGGTAATGACCGAAAGAATAAAATCACAAATACAAGCAGCCGAAATGAGTTTCCTCCGCAGGGTGTCTGGACTCTCCCTTAGAGATAGGGTGAGAAGTTCAGTCATCCGGGAGGGACTCGGAGTAGAGCCGCTGCTTCTTCACGTCGAGAGGAGCCAGCTGAGGTGGTTCGGGCATCTGGTTAGGATGCCTCCTGGACGCCTCCCTCGGGAGGTGTCACAGGCAAGTCCACCTGGGAGGAGACCTTGGGGAAGACCCAGGACACGCTGGCGTGACTATATCGCCCAGCTGGCCTGGGAGCGCCTCGCAATCCCCCTTGGAGAGCTGGTGGAAGTGGCTGGGGAAAGGGATGCTGCCCCCGCGACCCGAACCCCGGAGAAGCGGAAGATGATGGATGGATGGATGGATAAACTGTAACTTATTAGAAACCTAAACGAGCTTCTGATCATTAGCAATGCACAAATTATCCAGTTATAAATGTACATAATTTAGACAGTTTATGGTAGTCAGTGTTGTTAGCTTTGAATTTTACAGTACATAAGCCAGCAAGATGGGGAGCCCCCAAAAAATCCTGCTTAGGGCCCCCAGAAGACTAGAGCAGGCCCTGATAGAAAATAATTGCAGTCAGCCTAAATAATTGTGATCATCTCCAATAATTGTGATTAGGCGGTAATAACTGTGATGGGCCTGGTTCAACCAAAAATGGAACAAGCACAAGTGTAACACCCTTTAGAAGCGTTAATTGTACCTGATTTAAGGGTTGAGCTGTAACAGTCAGTTAAAAATCTGTTTCCTAATTAAATAACATGAATCAAATAAAGTGCCAAATTGAAAATTTCAACAAGGAGCTTAAAATAATACACACACACACACACACACACACACACACATATATATATATATATATATATATATATATATATATATGAATCAAAAACATTCATGCTATAAGAACAGCCTTTATGGTTAAGATTGCATCTTATATCTTTGACTGCGATTCTACGATTCTATATGAATGAGAAAATGATCAAAAACCATTTCGCCCATGAGTGACACTGTTAATGTGACCTACAGTGACTTGGCTGGTCCTGAGTGAAATATTCCCAGCAGACGTGAGGGGACGAGCCTTTGCGTTCACCAACTGCTTCAACTGGGTGGCCAACCTGATAGTAACCTTCTCTTTTTTGAGCGTAATAGGTAAGTCTGCCGTGCTCTAAAGACAGCAGAAACACTTATCCACACAGTGCTCCCTGCACTGAGAGTCCAGTGGCTGATATTAAAAGTTGATTCTTTCCAATTTGTTCTCACAGATATGATCGGCCTTTCTGGAGTGTTCTTTATTTATGGAGTGGTTGCAGTGGCGGCTGTTGTTTTCATCTATTTTCTGCTACCAGAAACTAAAGGCAAATCTCTCCACGACATCGACAAGGAGCTCTGTGAAAGACGGTTAGATGAAATTTGCATTTTTTTTCCCCACATTTCAGTTCTGGAAAAGTATGTATTTGTGCTTTTAACTCAATATTGTAGATAAATCAGAGGACACCCATAGTGTATGGGAACAAACTGTTGCTCGAGAGTAAGCAGATGCTTAAGGGGAATTTCACTGATTTTTCAAAATTTTGCATAAAGTTGTGAAGATATAAAGTCATTTATAGTGGTTTGATTTGAAACTGTTTATTGTATATCATTTTTTGAACTATCCAAAACCACCAGTGATCCTAATGCGTCTTCTGAGTTTTATATGGAATGTTGATGAGTGGTTCTATATAGAACATTGAAAGAACCATTTGCATGATTAAAGGCTTTTTCAGAGTGTTGGAGAATGTGCTATAGACGGTTCTATACAGAACCTTTTTGAAAAGGGCTCTTCTGTTATTACAAGCTTGACATCATAAAAATAGTAGAACCCCTTCTGGTGCTATTTAGAATCCTGTTCTGGTGGCGTTGCGTCAGTGTCAGTGTCAGTAAAACTCACGGCTTATATGAGCATTTATAAGAGGAGCTGTGATGGATCACAGCTGCACCTCACTGTCCTGCCCCATAAACTGGTAAGCTGAGTTGCAAGTAGTTTGTTGTTGACACCGTTTGCCCTGGATTCTTCTGCTTCGGCGGCAGCAGGTTCAGTCTCTCTCTCTCTCTCCCCAGTTATTTGTATGTTCTGGGTTAAATTGATATGGCTCCACAACATTTTGGAAACAGACCTTGTTGAAGTCCTCCACAAATTTTGCAATATTCCAAAAACAGGCAAGAAAACTGTAAACAAAAGCTACTTCAGGTTTTAGCCACGTTGAACAGCTGTAGCTACATGAATTTCTGGCATCAAGCAAAACATTTATAACCATTTTGTATTGCATTTTGCAAGAACTTGAATGGGATGAACCTTTTAGAGCTGTTAAATGCTTCAGATGTCTGGTTCCTAGTACTCTTAATAATGAACAATTTTAACTCAGCAAATTTCCCCAGAAAGGTGCATTTCACACTGAAACCCTTTGAATGATTTTGTTTCCATCGAAACCACTGAATGATTAAGTAATTTTGCTAAATCGGTGGAGTTCCCCTTTAATGTGTTTAAAGTTGGAAATTGCCTCACATGTTTTTGTTGCAGGTGTTAACAAATCGAAAATGACTTTCAGATTTCTGCAGTAATCTGGTAATTGAAATGGTCATGTAAACAGCATACTCTGATTCCTTAGCTTGGAGTAAGGTCTAGAAATCTGATAAAGAGAGCTGGATTTTAGCTCTGTAATCAGATTTCTCAGTGCATATAAAGTCTTACTCTTGATTTCTTTTGGGTTTCTCAGTCTGCACATGTGAAAAACAGTTGGTGGTACTAGAAATAAGCAAGAAGCGTTGCAGAAAGAAAAACTCTAAGCGACGCTGAAACCAACTACGTGCTTGACTAACTGAAGGATTTAAATATTTATCTTCTAGATGATGCATGTTCATATTTTCAAAAAAATGTTAAAAAAAAAAAGTCAAAGTTTCAGTATTACATTATGTTTACGTCACGTCTTCTTCTGTGAGTTTGCTGGCTGGTTGCAAAGCAGAAATCCGATTACTGTCTAACTCATGTAGGCCTTGGAGTTTCCCCATTATCTGAGTACTCAAGTGCATGTAAATGCTTTATGTGAATTACTGACAAAATCTGATTTTCTGCAGTTATCAGTTTATTATGTGCATGTAAACGCAATTGTTGACAGTTTGTTTCTTCTTCCAGATTTCCTCACAGAGAGGACTTTTGCAGAATCTTCAGAAGGCACCGCTCACCTGGCTATCAAAGAGTGTCTTGGGGAAATTCATCAGGATGATATTCAAAAATTGTTCACATCGGTGTGGCCACTTAATCCACCAGCGAAGATCTGGACCTTTACTGTAACAGTAATAAATCACTTTTTTAACATTGCTTTATTTAGGAAATTAGCTCTGCACCATGTTATTTATTGCATCTGCACAAAGTATTAAAGAAAATGTCAAGTAATTCCTGCATATTGCATTCCAAGAGGCCGGGCTTAGACTGGCTCCTGTAACGCGCAGCTTCTGAAATGGTTTTCAGCACTGCTGGATTGATTAGCTTTGGTGGGATGGTGTTTATCTTTGATACATGATAAAAAGCCTTCTCTAAAACAATAAAAATAAATCAGATCCACTCTTGTAGAGCTATGCTTTCACTCCAGCAGGTCCAAGCCAGTGGCATTCAGCTCATGCGCAGACACAATCTGCGTTGGGTTAACCTTATATTTTAAGCTTAAAACCAAAACAGTGTGGTTTTGAAACATCCTTGCTTGAAAAAAACTATTTAGGGTTTCTTTTGGTTTTGTAATGTGTTTTGGCTTTTTAAATGGGTTGATATCACAATGAATAGGATCCTCATGGATCCTGGTTTAACAGGTTACCAATATCTTATTCGAGATGCATCTAGAGGAAACTGTTGGTCTCTATTGGAAACCACGCAGCCAACTCCCATTAGAAAGTAAACCACTATGTTTAATTAGAATGGCTTCTAATGGCCCCTTTTTAGCAGGATAGACATTAACTGTGTAAATATAAAACTACAGCTTATGCGGCCTGGATAAGCTAATAGGTTATATACATAGGTACGTATTTCTGTGGTTACGTAGACACCCCATAAACGGACAGGAGTACAGTGGTCTGCGGAACAAAGTGGAAATCACTTGTATATTCGGAATGACATCCCTTCCTGAACATCAGTGACGTTATAAGTGAGGAGACCTGCCACTCGTTGAAATATGAATTGGAACGGTCAATTTTCCTATTAGGACTTTGTTTATGTGGCACAGTCGCACTGTCCTACTGCGCATGCGTTCAACTGGCCTGAAACTGCGGCTCTGCAATCGTTTCTCACACTCCCAGCCGTCCGGAAAGACAGAAAATGATGTACACTTGCGATAAATAAAACACGTTTATTTACACAAATATCCTGAAATACTACTCATCTACATTAGGACATACACATATGTACAACCATGTTTGAGACTCATATTTTAATTTTCTGAAGGACGCATGTTCTACCAGGTCGAAACAGCTCGCGATGAGGAAATGCATTTACATATACTCATATTAGGGATGTACATCAGTATCGGAATAAACAAATATCCATGATGAGTTTTCATGTTCACTGTGCTAATTTCAAAAATATTATTCAGCTATCACAAATCTGAATTAAAATAGGTCACAAGGTGAGAGCGCCTCTAAGGTGGGGGAACTGTTGCAGTATGTCAAGACAAGACAAAGACAGGTTTTCTGCTATAAAAGATTGACAGATAACGCATTATCGTCATCGGGCGCGTGCACCACCTCTTGACCTGGACACAGAGCAACAGAGGCAGCTCTCAGGCCATTGAAGGCCAACCATGCTAAACATGTTAACACGGCTAACTATGAACGCAAGCTGTATTTCATTCACTGTTAGCAACATTAGCATTTTCACTGAATTTCTCCAAGTCCAGAGCACCGACCCAACGTTGCCCAACAAACACTAACAAAACATCAGTGTTGGGTTGGCCTGGTCTACCTGTGCGACTGTTAGTCTTTAAACATGTTCTGCTTCATTCACACTCTTCTAGATTGCTTTCTTCCATTTATGCTGTTCTAAAATGTCTTGCACCATTCTCAAATTAGTCTTGAATATTATCCTCTCATTATCACTGTGCAAGACCCCCCCCCCCTTCACAATTTTCTAGAATATTCTTCCTCAGTGCTTCTAGAATATTTTGATCCAGTCCTACTGTACGTAGCATCACGCAGCTCTAGAATGTTCTCCATAATTGTACTATTCTAGATTATTTTCCTCCCCTGTTCTGGAATAGAATATTACATGTAGAATATTCTGCCCCAATCCCACTGCACTAGAGCATTTCTTCCCCATTTACATGGTTCTAGAATGTTCTCACCTCACCCATACTGTTCTAGAGCGTTAAGCCAACTGCACTAGAGCACTTTATTTCCCCATCCACTGTTCTAGAATGTTCTACCTCACTCACTGCCCAAGTATACTTCACCCCAATGCTACTGTTGCAGAACATTGTTCTCCCCAATTTACACTATTCTAAAATGTTCAGCCCCAAACCTACTGCACTAGAGCATCTTAGTCCACATCCACACCATTCTAGAATGTTCTACCTCACAAACTGTTCCAGAATGTTCTGGCATTTTCCTCCCCATCCACACTTGTCAACTCTTCTTCCCAATCTACAGTTTTAGAACTTTGCCCCCCACCCCTCACACTGTGCAAGAATTGTTTCTCCTGTTCATACAGTTTTACTGTCCATGCTGTTCCAGACATTGTATCCTTCATTTCTACAATGCTAGAGTGTTCTTGCTCATTCACACTATTCTAGAAATATTCTCCCCCCATTGTTCTGGAACATAAAGCTGCCTGCTGTCATTAGAAAGATGTTTGTTGGGAAATGTTGACATGCACTAGTTCTTCTGTGATCCCTTTGCGGTGGTGTGGTTGATCTGCTTAGGAATTTTTGTGTTGAGTTCAGAGGCATTTGGCCCAGAGAATCTGCTGCTACTACTACTACTACTACTACATCTTTTGCAACAGCCGTCATGCAGAATTTTCTCAATGCAAGGCACCATGTAGAGGCCTTAAATGGCTGCTACGTGGCTTAGCAGTGGGATAGACCCAGTTGTCTTTTTCTCCCAAAAGGAATGCAGCCACTTCTATAGGCCCCCTAACCGTGGACGTGTGGCATCACTTCACTGGTCAACAGCGCATTTACTGTGTGCTGGGTGTGGAAACACAAGACTAATCCTACAGCGCATCACTCCATAAGAACTGTTACTGCCTGTGGTGGACACAGTAGTGAAAAGCTTTAGAGAAAAATCAACAGAAGCAAAAATAATAATCCAAGGTGTGGAAAGAGTATGGAAAAGCTGTACCCATGCAGACGTAACCTTACTGCTGGAAAATATGTTCATCCAAAGATTTAGTCCAAAGAAAAAAAAAAAAAATTCAGATCTTCAAGCCATATATATTGCAAATTAAAACATTATTTTGCAATATATATGGACTGTAACTGTCTACATTGTTTGTTAATCCATTGATAGATCTTAAACTGAAATGAGATAAAATCAACTAACTCTGGATATGCAGCTCATCAATAGCAAAGTTATGCAGTCTGATGCACCATCATAGCCCAGTGCAACGTTAACAGCAACTGGACAAAAAGTGAGAAAAGCGGTGGAGTAAAAATGGAATTTGGTTCAAATATTACTCAAGTAAAAGCACTGCTATCTAAAAAAATACTCAAGTATACAACTTCTGGAAAAAAAAAATAAATTTAAGCACCGTACAGATAAATTTGTTACTTTCCACCACTCGTTGGTGAGGATGCAACATGCAAGAAATTTATGCTCACTGAACATCAGTTTTAAAATGATAACATGAGCTGGAATAGGATGAAAATTACTTTAAGTACAGATCATTTTTATTGGTGTTAAAAAACTACAGTACTGTGCAATAGTTTTAGTCAATCTGTCCATCTAGGAACACGTTTATTTGCTCTGAGAAACAAAGATTAAATTTAACACAAAATATGGTACGTAGAAATTTTATGCATGTCAGTGTGTTCATTTAACCATTTCCAAACCTCTCCTTGAAGAAGCCCATTATTAGTCATCATCTAATATCTGGCTTGGGTAATCAATCAATAAATTAAATCATGTGCTGCTGATTCAATTAATAAAGCTCACAGGAGATCAAATATTTTTTATATAGAGTTACTATATGTAAAAATGCACCTACTACCAAGAGTGCCTTCAACTTTTGCACAGTACTGTATGTCTTGAAATGTAGGGCTGGCCAGAATTATTCTTTTGTTACATTATTTGTTTCTCTATTTAGTGTTCAGAAGGGTTGTATTTTTTAAGCCGCAAAAAATTGTAGCCTGAAATAAATTTAACCATTAAAGGCCTTCAGATCAAACCGGTATTGCTAATATGTGGAAAACAATAAGAAGTTAATCATCTCAAATGTAAGTTTAGTGATTTTTAACTAGATACTAGCTGGCAGGTATGAAACATGACTAGTTTTAGGGACAAATTTCAGAACTAGTATTTCAGTTCTTGATTAGAAGCACTATGTCTGTCAAATGCTATTCAGGCCAGGCCTGCTAAAAAGTATAGCTGGTTGGTCAATGCGACCACATCGCTTAATCGTCCTGACGCATCCCAAAAAACACTGAAAGACCATATAAATCAACTGAGTCTCACAGCAGAGACAAAAGCAGCTCCATAACTTCTGTCATTGTCTCCTGTTTGTTTATTTGTTGCAGTCCATGTAATTAAAACTTTTTGTAACAGCCAGGACCAGCACATGAACAAGAACTGGCAACATATTGTCTGACGACACACGCAGTAAGAGACTGATGCAGAAAATGTGCACAGTACTCTTCCTGCAATCACAAGCAGTCGCTGGAGACACATGAGCTACGTTCACACTGCAGGTACATGTGGGCCAAATTTGATCTCAGATTTGTTTTTTTTATTACTGTTCACACTGTCGCCTAAAACATTGAATCTGACAGTTTCAGTTCAGATTCAATCCTCTGCATATGCGGAGCTAAATCCAGCAATGTGAACTCGGACCAGGCAGACTCACGTTTTTATATCAATCCAACTTAATATGCATCATATTGTCACTTGTACAGTCAACATATTGGTCATCGAAATGCCTTTTACCATTGATAGAAATCAAACCTACAGCTATTTAAAAATCAGGTAAGTTCAAGGACATTTTGAAAAGAAAAAAAGTAAAGCAAAGGAGCTTCACACAGATGTAATCATTTTATCCAGTAGGTAAACTTAGTTTGCACCACTTTGCTAACTCAGCATTCTTTTGCATAGCAGGAAAAAGGAAAACCGATTCTCCTTCCTCTTCTTGATCAGCTTCCACCACCATACTTCATCATATTTTATTCCTTACTGTAAACTTTGCTCAGTGTGGTCATTTTGGTGTCTGCTGTTTGTCCTTTAATGTTGTACTTTTGCACATGCAGGTCAGTTCATTAGCGTGCTCTGTTCATAGTGATGCCACATTAAAAAGAGAACATAGACAGCAAAACAAAACTTGGATTTGGGCAGTACATCAGATTTGGGACACTTTCACCTGCAGTCTGAACATGGCCATGGAGTAAACATCTCACTGTCCACTTATGATCAAATAACTTGAAACAGATTTTAACACCAGGTGTGACAACAGGGTATTTTATGCTAGATCACTTTCCATAATGTTCTAGAATAA
The DNA here is from genome assembly GCF_015220715.1 of Pygocentrus nattereri. Lineage (NCBI taxonomy): Eukaryota > Metazoa > Chordata > Actinopteri > Characiformes > Serrasalmidae > Pygocentrus > Pygocentrus nattereri. The sequence continues at coordinate 13,462,752 of NC_051231.1, forward strand.
TATTTGTATTATTCAACAGTTTTACATTTGCAAATATCCTCAAAATAACCCCACTGTTATTCTACAAACTGCTGAACTGCAGCTTAAAATCTATTTCAACCAGCTTGAACATCAGAAGCTTGCACTTCATGAGAAATCTATTTATGAACATTTCATGTTTTTTCTCCACAAACAAGTGAAAACTCAAAATGACCTTGTGTGTCACTGGGTGTGGAAGATGTTTAGTAAATTCTACTACTTCTGCTTTACTAAACAGGTGCCGTTTAACCCACTAGAACAAGTTTGGAGCAGCAGTCAAATAAAAAAAGAATATCAAATAAAAAAAGAATGTCAAAAAGAAACAGAAAAAGTTAAGTCGGAATATTGCCATATTAAATGGATATCCACAGTGTGCATTCCATATTAAATGGATTTTGACTTCTAGCACTCAAAGATTAAAGAGGATTTCCACAGGTTCTCCAAACTTTCTGCATGTAAATCACTGAGATGTAAACAAAGTACCTTAAGAGGTTGATTTGGTTTGAAACGATTCATTGTACAGAAATTTACTGACTCAGATTTAACTGTTTTACACTGTGTTGACCAAAGAAATAGACCAACATGGTTGTTAACCTTCTGTAATCCTTGTTTCAGGTGGGTTTTTACCAGCTGTGATTCTTAAGTAAACATATTACTTTGGAGAGTCAATCGTGACCGTTGTTTAACTGACTGCGTTTTCTAGAAACTACAATGACAATATCTAATATGACCAGTATATCAACACACATCTGGGTTTTTATATATATATATAAATATAAATAAAATTTTCATGATGGTTGATTGAAAGTGGTTAATTCTAATGTTAACGTACTATTAATCTGAAACTGACTCAAACCTCTGGGGACTATTTTGCCATACAGCACCTTGCATGTCTTTCTTTGCCATTACAAACACGTTACACCAAAACCTTTTGAAAAACTATTGTAAAACAGTGGCGGCTTTTGGAGGCATTAAACTCTTCAGACATCCCAGCACAACCAGTGTAAACAACTCTGAATCGGTAAGTTTAACACATTTCAGACCAAATCACTCTGAATGACTGTCGTTTTAATGATTTACTGATGCAGGAATTTTGACAAATTGGTGGAATTCCCCTTTCACATGTTGCAGTATCGAAATGTATGTCTTCCACCTAAAATACTGCTGCGTATTAAGGTCATGAGTTGAGTGTTGTAACATACAACACAAACTGCAGCGATACAGCACCAGTACATTTAAAACTCTATGACCACAGTTGTTGAAAGGCGGTATGAATGCTGATCTGGGATCAGTTTGTCTTTGTCTTGCCTATTATGACTGAGCTATTGACAATTATATTAACACAAGGACACCAACGCTATTTTACTGAGATGTCTGAGCCGAAGTCTCAGTGGCTGAACGTCAAGTTATTTCGCAGTGTGCTCCTCCGTTTGGTCCAAAGCGCTCCTTCCCTTCCTAAAGTAAAAGCTAATCATGTTCGTGCTCGTTGGCTGTAGGTATTGAAGGGAAAATGTGCTTAACATCATCATTATTATCATCAGGGTTCCTAACGTTTCTTGAACAATGAGCAAAGTCTCACGCTTACACTCCAGCCACAACAACGGAATACCTGTAGGCATCACGCACACACAGGCACGCAACAAAGTAGTCCGAACGGTTCATGTTTTCAGGTAAACTGTTAAACAGGTACAGAGTTTGTTTAACTTGAGGTGAAGATTATTAGGGTGGGGGCTCGGGGTAGAGGGAAGGTTTAGGGACACCTTTCTAAGAACACCGTCCCAGAGGTCTCCGCAGGACTGAGCCAGGAGGTGGTGGGTGTGGACTGGCAAACTGGCAATCACTCATCACCTGGTCCCAGGCCGTGGTGAGGTGAGGAAGCAGGCACGAACGGCATCACTGAGGGGCACCGGCAGCAGCGGGCACCGGGGTGCTCAGGTTGTTGGCAGCTGTGAGGACGGGTGAGCCCGCCAGCGGACCCAGGGCTGTGGAGGCTGGAAGTGCAGCTATCCCTGTTCAGAACAAAAGGCTAGAGTTAAAAGGGCTGCGAATATTGTAATATGTCATGTGATGTAATACAGATAATCCCTTTAAGAACTGCTTGACAAAAAAAAATCTAATTCACATTATTTTCTTTTAACCCAGATATACAAATTATGCTTCTATAGTTCAGAACTGGATCTACAAGGTTAACATTGCTTACAAACTGCAGAACTCAAGTCACCCAAATAGTCCAAATTGTTTCTGTGAAAATACATAAATAAAACACAATCAAAAAGCAGTAGCTTGAAGTCAGTGAGTCTGGTCTCACTGACATTATGCTATGTATTATTCTCTTCTTACTGGCTGCAGCCATTCTTCCTTTCTTCCTAGCAACAACAGCAATATTAGTTTTTAGGGTGGAGTATTTCTGTAAATGTTGTCTCAACGCTCTTACTGCTTGCCTTACTGAACATGTTTTAGTCTCCTTTTTCCAACTCAGTAAACAGTTGTTAGCAAGCTGATTTGTTGGATCAGGTTTGTTAGGAGCAGGAAAAACAATAAAATGTGCCTCCAGGACCAGTGTGCAGAAAGACTGCTACACACCATGTTCTCACCTGTGATCATACTGGCTGCGCTCACTGCAGTGTTAACTGCTGGCACGTTAGTGGAGCCTACCATCCGAGACTGGTCCTTTACGACTGGATCTTCAAAAACAGAAAGAGACAAACGGCTCATGAAGCTGAAGTTTTGACTTGTGAGAGATTACTGGACTGCAGGATCGAGGTCACAACAGCAAACTCTGCCAAATTATGCTGCCCTCCTACAGCAGTTTATCATAGAATTAAAAAGCACCTATACCTTCAACTGTTCACCTCTTGAAATTTATCGAACTGTGAGAGAAATTAGTTTAGCTCAGTGACTAATCTGAATGCTTTCATTTTGAGAATGAAAGACTTGCACATGGTAATGTGTAGCTTTCTTCACCGTCCCAAACACTAGTTGCAGTGATGCTTGCCAAGGGGTTTAGCAGAATCTAAATGTCCAACAGCCTCTAGCAGACCAGTGATGGATTTAACACTAGAGAAGGATTTAAAACAGCTCATGGAAGCAAAAACAAGGACAGATCTTGTTCTGGTGGATTACTGATTCACTGACAGCACATTCATGTCATACGACAAAAGTGACATTTACAGATCCTTTCCACAATATTAGTGATCTAATGACATTTAAAACCTGTTTAACTCGTACTTTAATACTTCAGTACTGCTTCAGTGACTTAGCACTGTGGTTCAGGTGACCAAAGTTTCACCTTTGAGAGATGTACATGTGAGGAGTTGACCATTTTGCTCCTCCTTGCACTAGCCAGGCCTCAGGAGAGATAACATTAAATAAGACCTGGGAAAAATGCAAGGACTTGACCCTTAATCTCCTTTTTACAATCAAAGGACAGTGACAGTCCACCCTAAATTTTCAGAGTTCAGAGTGACCTTCTAAAGCAAAGACCACCATTAAGAAGTAACCTCACACCTTCTAAAAGCATACATCAATCACAACCAGTAGAGTAGAGCTATAATGAACACCACATGTATACCTATCTCAAAGGTGAAACTTTGGTCACCAAAACCACAGCGCACAGAATTTGTAAGTTATGTTTTAATATACAATATATATTTTTTAATAATACAATATTTTTGTTGTGCTCTGTGACTTTAATGCTGTCAATCACTGGTGTGTTCCAGCTCAAAAAATACTGAAAGTATATCTGGTAGTGCTGGGGCTTGGAGGGAGCAGAACTAAACCAGCCAAAAAAAGAATACAATATTTTGCTTATTATATACATTATTATTATTTACTCATAAATATAATGGAATTTGAAACTTTTTTGGGTTTGAAAAGTGACCGATGATTGAGTATGTTCTGTTTTAGAAAATGCGCCCAGTGCCCACATTAATATTATGTGCAAGTATGTCAGCAGCCTGATTACAAAAATTGTAATTTCATGTATTAACATTTGATATAGTTAATTACAATACATTACATGGTGAACTCTCATTGCCCTCTTTGTGCCCATGCAATTCCAGGTTACCCTGAAGTTTTGGAATGTGTTAGTATACTATGGCTTAAAGGAGGGAACCATCTCTAAATTTTATTTGGGCATAAATTACTTTGACTGAAGACCAGCCAAGTGATGTGACAGTAGGCAATTTATGGCCTTGGGGCTGCACAGCCTTAAGATACCAGATGTGAGAGGCTAAGTTTTTTTTTTTTTTTTTTTACCATAAATGTTTTTTCATCTCTTCTCATGTATTATGCATGTGTTAACACTCACTTCATTAATAATTTCACAATTAGGTAAAACCACTGGATTTTGTATTATGGTGACCAATAAAAAGGACCAACCAAGGGGTTAAACATTCTATTAACCTGGGGACTACACAACCTTCTATTATCCTTGCTTTACGTGGAGATCTCTGGGTTTTCTTACCAAGAGTTTCTCACCTTAAATTAATATATTACTTTGAAGATTCAATCATGACTTTGTTGCTTTATTGATTTTCTTTCTTTATCAGATGTTACAACGACACGTCTGCGCTGGAGAAGTAGAATTTAGTTTTGAAACTCTGGCTTTAAGTTTTGCATTGCACAAATTCCCTTGAAACTCATACGACAGTAGTTACAGTCAGTCATAGCTCATTGGGAGGGAAGTGGCACTCACAAAAGTATGGGTGTTCCATGGCCTCTCGCGCAGTCAGTCGGGCCTGATGGTCATACCGCAGAAGCTTATCCAAGAAGTCAAGGGCCTCTGGACTAACCAGGTGCTGATTTTCGCTGTGGACAAAACGTTCCCATCGCTTACGGGAATGCCTGACGTGGGATAAATAGATGATTATCAGACACTGCAAAATGACATTTCAATCTTTGACATCACTCTTTCCATTCCTTAGAATATCAGTGGTGATGCAAAATTAAATGAACTAAATCAAAAGTCACTTTAAACCAGAGCACATACCGTCCTAGGATATCGTTGAAGCGGGGCTCAAGTTCTATGTTGTATTTGTCGATGTAATCATAGAGGTCTTCTGTTCCGAGGACTTTGGCTATTCTGACCAACTATAGAGTGATAAATAACAGACAGCATGTTATTGGTCATTACTAAAAACTAAATTTTCACAAATTGACAATTAACTGCAAACCTAAAGGACTAAGTTAGTGCCAAAACACAGGAAATGAACAGAAAGTGTTTTGTAAAAGCCTGAAAACTGTCAAATTCACATAGCATGGTAACATGACTTTCAAATGCACAGGGTGTGCTTTGCAAATAAATTAAAAAAACATAACTTTTAATAAATACAGAGCTGTTTTATAACAAACAAGCCACACTTTAATATAACATGACTTCCAAACACAAAAGTTCAGAAACAAATAAACCCTGGTATCCAAATTTGTCACATTTCAAAAATAGTGCATGTCATTTGTGTATCACAAGATTTTAGCACAATTCATTCCCGTTTCCTCAAAGTTTTATCACAAACTGATTGAGCAATTCTGCCCTCTTCAACTACAGGTGGTACTATGAATACACTCCATTAAGACCTCTTTGACTCCAATAAGCTAATAAGTGTATACATTTTGTGGCATTCAGTGCTAATATTTTAGTACAAATTACATTCCAGGTGTTTACCTGGTCATAGTTATCATGACCATGAAAGAATGGCTCCTTTCTGAAAATCATGCTGGCCAACATGCAACCAAGACTCCACATGTCCAGACTGTAGTCGTACATCTGGAACATTTAAAACACAGCATATTACAGATTTGACACATTTTCCATAAAAAAAAAAGATAAAACAGTAGAGCAAGCCGTTATAAGCATTCAGAAACAGACCTGATAGTCGACTAGAAGCTCTGGTCCCTTGAAGTAGCGGGAAGCCACCCTGACGTTGTACTCCTGCCCTGGATGGTAGAACTCAGCAAGACCCCAATCAATAAGGCGCAGCTGGGAAAATCATATGGTAAAACGTGCACTGTGAAAGCAGCAGGCCCTATAACTACAGTCTCAAAATATCCTAATCATAAAGATAATTTGATTGCTTAGACTAGTGACACTTCAGAAAGAAAAGATGCTGATCTACCAAATTCTGCCTATGAATTTGATTTAAAGAAAAATTTCAATAATTTCTAAAAAAAAAAAAATTCTATATAATTAAAGTTTCAAGTTGTAAATAAAGTCATTGAGAGGTTTGGTGTGAAATGCTCTGTTCTAGAGAAACGTGCAGAATCAGAATTGTTTTATTGTACATGTAAGGCAAAAATAGTACTGAAGGAAAACTTTTTTCCTCAGGTATACAACTATTTTAACATCAACAATACATGTAAAGCTCAAAAGACACAGGTTAACTAGTGGTTTTGGATAGTAATTAAAATGGCTATATTTGAATCATATGCAAGTTATAATAAAGTTAAATTAATTTTGAAAAATCAGTGGAATTCCTCTTTAACAGTGGACTACACCATAATAGGTCAGCTTCCAGTCAAAATAAATAAGAACCTTTACTGACAAACAAATCACATCAGCTACCTTCCTGTGTTCATGATCAATCATGACGTTGTGTGGTTTCACGTCCCGGTGCATAATGCCCATACTGTGGCAGTAATCGAGAGCCTACAGGAACAATGATGTAGAAGTATTAATTAGATCAATGAGATTTAAGTGATACATTAAAATAAGGGATTACTCAATGCCAATTCCATCTGACAGAGAAAAAATACATACCTTTAGGATTTCATACATGTAGAACCGAATGTCATAGTCTGTCAGTGTCTGATACAATTGCTGAGGAGAGGAGGTGGGGGGGGGGGGGAGCATTCACAGCTTTCAATTAAATGTGAAAGAGCAGGTTTACATAATCACAGCATGACAATACAATTTCTTTCAGATTATTAACTGCTGTGTCAGTTTTAAGACCAATTACTAGTGTGCATGTAAACAAAAAAAAATCCATCAGATTATTGAGCATTATTTATATAAACAGCTCAGTCTTAAACTATAATAAAAAAAATTCAATTGGAATCTTTGCATGTAAACAGTGTGGTTTTATGGCTAAAGTTCACCCTTTAAGAGATGTGCATGTGTCAAACCCATTTAAGTGGATTTCAGTATAGCCAGTTGTTTTAGTACTTTAGGGCATTTTACAATGTTCTTAGTTTTAGAAAGAGTTTATGTTATTCTAAACATTTGGGTGACCTCGCATTGTTCTTTGAGTGCAAGGAGGAGATAAGGAGTTAACTACTTTACAGTTTCCCCAGGTCCTGTGTTTCTGTTATCTGTCCTGAGGCCTAACTAGCTGACAGGGGCTACTGTGAATCATTGTTTAGTGGCCTTGAGGGTGCAGACACAAATGTTTCTAGAAGAGAACAGTTGTGTGAAGACTTTCTAACCATTTAAGAGCTTCCTTCTTTTTCATTATGCATGCATGTTAACACCATCACAATTAGTTGTAACCAATGGATTGCATCTTCCTAGTTCTCTGTTAACCAATGACAAGTAACAACATCCTACTTGGGGGGACATATAATCTTTGTAACTTTGGTCTGTCTTTGGAGATCTCTGGGTACTTTCCATGAGTTTCTCCCTGGCCAAGAGTTTTAGTAAACATATTACTCTGGAGCATTAATTGTGACTCTGAGACTTTACTGTTTTCTGGTTTATTTAGATATTTTCCACTACAACAGTCAGTGATTAGATCATCAGAAAGATCATCAGAGAACAAGGGCTGTAACATCTATACAGTTTTTAACCATGATGCATAGTTTCAAATGCATTCTCACCTTATAATAACGATAAAAATATAAAGCACCGTGTTGCCGCATTTGCATTTACACTGCCCTGTTTGATATGCTAGATATCCCAGCAAGAAATTCAGCACAGAAAAGGTATAATATGGCTCAACTGGCTCTGACGACAAAATGTGTGATCAAAGACTTATAACTGTACTGAATCACAGTGCCTAGAGGAAAAGGACCTTTAAGTGAATGCATTGGCGGAAGACCAAAACACATTTTACTAGTTTACCTTAAAATCTGTGTTGTTCACATGTTCAAAAACCAAGGCAGGCGTTCGAGACTGCAGAACAAAAGAAACATTGTTTAATCAGCAGGTGTTAAATGATATTTATTAATTTATGCTTTAACTGATACGAACTTAAAGACATCTGACAATCTACCGATACTTTGTCTCACACTGGATAGCTACAAAGCTCTATCATCTTCCAGAGGAATCCAGTACAAAAATCCTACAAACACACACTCACCACTGGGTCCTTCACAATATCTATAAGGGAGATGATGTTAGGGCCTCCTCGCAGGTTCTCAAGGATCTTTATCTCACGCTTTATTTTCTTCTTCTTCACAGGCTGTTGGAAAGAATTCACAACATTCAAGCTCCAGTTTCTGAGCCTCTCCATAACACACCCGATCACACCGCACTCACCTTGAGAATTTTTACCACCACCTTCTCATTGTTTGTGATGTTGATCGCCTCAAACACTTCACTGTACTTTCCACGTCCAAGCTTCCGAACAAGCTGGAAATCATCTTGGTTTCTACAAGTAAAAAAACACTTTTGTTCAGTTTCAGTTAAAATGAAATACTTTTTACCACTCACAAAGAGATATTCCCAAAATTCATTCTGCAAAAATATGGATGCAAAAATGTAGGAATTCTGGGCCAATGCTCATATCCAGTGTTTTTGTGTGCATATTTGTTGATGCAGACACTAATACATACAGATATATAAAATGTTATATTGCATTTAATATTGGCTTATGAATTTTGATTTCTGAGTTTGTGTTAATCTGCAGTGAAGTCATTTTATTTTTATTGCACATGCTGGAATAACATCTTCAGTTTTATTGCACTTTATGGTGAAGGGTGGATATAAATATGCTCCTTTCCTTCACCTCTGAATGTCGTAAAATTCAATGGTTTTAAAATTAAGGAACACGTGGCCGGTAAACAATATTTCCATGACAGTTCATTTAAGTGGGAGTGTATTTTGTGAGTTTTCTCTTGCAGCAAATGACAGAACACAGTCTTTAGTCTTTCATTTTCTCTCTCCGTGCAAGTATGAACTGTGTGACCCTGGCCATTAATCTGTAGCTTTGGAAAGTGCTGGTGTGCTATAAGCTGAGGAGTTGACCATCCTCTAATTCCTTTTGAACATGAGTAGTTTCTGTTACTTCAACTAGAGACACTTGGACATTCTTTATGGCTTGGAGATGCAGGCTAGCACACACACTTAAGACATCAGATGTGAAATGGCCATAAATGTATTTCCTTCACTTTCATTTGTTATGCATTTATGCAAACACTCTTTTGAATATGAATATCAGAGTTAGGTGCAGCCAATAGATTTTGACTTACTGTACTCTGTTGACCAATGAAAATGGACCAATACCCCTCTAGGACTATTTTACCTTCTGCAGTCCATATTTCAAACTGAGATGTTTCCATTTTCATTGGGAGCTTTTCAACTGTGTCTCTGTGGTTTTGAGTTTATTAGACACTGAGCAATACATTGCACTCCCATTTTACATGGCCACCTATCCCGAATCAACAACATCAGGAGATCCACATCAGACGGGACAGGGTGCAGCAAGTGAAAGGAGCCATGAGAGTAATTTTACAACAGATTGTGAAGGACCGTAAAGAAGACGTGCTTAAGGAACTAAAATCAATAGCTACAAAGGACAACAATGGACATTCTTAAACATCTGAAGCCTCAAAGGATGCAAACCAGACCACTGTATCTGAGGACAGAACAGCAAATCCCCATGACGGCTCTTAGAGGTCCGCAGGGGCAAATGCAAGCATTTCTGCATTTTGAAACATCAGAAACATATGAAACGGCAAAAGAGATCGCAGACCTGCGCGTTAACATTGGAAAAATGCACTGTGAACATTACTCAGATGAACACTATGCGTCATCCCACTGGTGTGGACTAAAGTCAATTGTCATGCAAAGGAAAACAGAATCAGTAGAGGATTTTGTGGAAAGTCTGCATGTTGCCATGAACGATCACAGTAACATGCTGCCTTTTGCAGGCTGGGACCATGTGTTCAAGTTGCACAGTGTCAAAGGGTTGGACAAAGAGATTGGTAAAATGGCAACCAGACTGCGTATAGACTGGGAAAATAAACCTTACACTGAGTTGGCTGCTCATGCCAGACACACTGAACGAATCTCACACAGCAGAGAGAGGAAAGGGATTCTACGCTCCAACTCATTCTGATTTTTTCAGCGTATCAGAGTTCTCAAACAAGATAAGGTGATTTCAGGGTCAGCTCAAACGCAAGCAAAAAACCTTTAAGCTACTATGGCAAACGAAGGTGGTGTATGTAAGATTCTGAACAGGATTATGAATATTCTGACTAAGATTTTAATCTCTTGTGTACGCCACATCGCTGCAACCCCATCCCATTGATGGTAGTTGGGTCCACGGCACTGGTGGGAATCAATTTTTGGTAGCAGATATTTGTACATGGTTATGATGTTAATTTGCTTGGGTCAGTGTCTTTGCTTATATATTGAGCGTTCACTTCAGGTTGGAAGTGGCTCTCCGTTTGCTACTATGTGCATTCATCTATTAAAGACCATCACTACAATGATGCTGATTAACCTGGTTTGTTTCCACAGCTTATGATTCTACTTTTAATCCAGTTCAAAGCTTTAACAGAAGTTTCCTCAATGATGTATACTCTTATCGATTAAATTATTTTTCGATTTTTGGACATTTCTATGTACAGAGACTGGAATATAGATGCAAAAATAGTATCAATAGGGGTGAAAAGCACAAAAGAAAAAAAAAAGTACTACATGTTAAATATATCTGCAAGACGTGTGTGTGTATGTATGTATAGACACACACACACACACACACACACACACACACACACACACACACACACACACACACACATATTAAATCTATATATTAGTTCATTCTAATTTTGAGTCATTTTCAGCTCCATTTATCAAGAAATTTATACAAAATATCAAGGCCAGTGGACATTTTTTAAAACTACTTCAAAAACTGAAGAACAACAAAAATATATATTTGATTTTAGGGTTTGTTCCGACAGCAGCAACATATACACAGACACATTTCACATTATTTTCTGTGTGAACCGTGTGATCATGAACATTAATCTGTAGCTTTGAAATGTGTTGGAGTGCTACATGATAAAGAGACGACCATCCTCTAATTCCATTTGGATATAAAGCACTGGAGATACTAGCCTGCAGCTCAGCCACCGTTTATGGTCCCAGAGCTGCAGGCTAGCAAACACACTTAAGATATCAGATATGATGTGCCCAGCTGACCATAAATGTATATACTGTCCTCTCATTTATTACACATTTGTACACCTTTTTTATATTCGTGTCATAGTTATGTATGGCCAATAGATTTTAACTCCTTTTGACCAATAATAATAATAATAATAATAATAATAATAATAATAATAATAAAAAAAACAGATCACCACCCTTTTGGGGACTATTTAACCTTCTGTAACCCTCATTTTAAGATGAGATGTTTGGGTTTTCACCAAGAGTTTATCCTCAGTCATAATACTCAAATAAACATTACTTGTATTTATCAGGAACAGCAATGACAGTACATACTCACATTTTACATGGCCATGTTTAGACGAATGGCAGCATTTTTAAACACTAGCGCTGTGGATAAAACCTGGTTTACATTTATTTTCCTTTTTTTTAAAAATAAGAAAAGTCCAGAACTGGTTTGAGCTTATTATAGCGGATACCTTTTTCATTAAAAATGTCTGGATATTCTCAAAATTAATCTAATACATTTTCATACATTTTCTGATGTAACTTGTCATTTTCAATATCTACTATATAAGTCTTCAAGGATCTGAGGGAACTCTCTAAATTAATTTTTAGTGTGTCATTTCAAAACCAATTGTGGCTACCATGTTAGCTTGAGTCTAGCATGTTAGACTGGTGCTAAAATATGAGCCTGTGGAGCATTAGATTGATTGCAAAAACATAAAGCACAATTTTTGCTTCAAATGTTGTATTTTTATAATGCTCTATTAAACTGATAATGGAAACATCTATATACTAAAGCAAGGCACTCAGCCATTTCAGCCACTCCTTATTTCTGTTGTACTGAAAATGTATTTTCTGAGTTATATACAATAAATACAATAAACTAAGCATCAAATATCAGTTTGAAGCAGCCAAATCTAACAGTCCAAAGCCAACAATTCTTTTATTCTGCCGATAACAATATGATTCAATATCACTTCTTACCCCCACTCAACAACATGGGACTCATAATCCCAGTATTCACGGGGCCGGTGCGTGTTTACTTCCGTGTAAACGCGGGCCCGACTCGGCACAGGTCCCGACATGTCCGACAGCTTGGCAGAGGTGTAGACAGTGCTTTATCACCACAAAGAATCAACAGAGGACAGCGGGGGATGTGGTGCAGGCAGGGGGCCACAGGTGAAGGTGGCACCTCTAAACAGCTGCAAGAAAGCACAAAACAGGATCACTCAGATTATCCTTAGTGTTGGTCAAGAAACATTCAAGCCACTGGAAATTCAAACAAAGTTTATTTCAAGTTGAAAACAGTGAGTACATGAGAAGTTGTAATAGGCAAGATAAAAAAGACAGGGTGTTACACAAGGAGAAAGACTTTCATTCCAAAATACTGTACGTACATTGCTAACATTTTTTGATATGAGTTTTGAAAAGAATGACAGCTGATGAATAAAAGAAAACATTTTTATGTCTCTAATAAAGGGGGTATTAATCATAATCTAGCATTAGTGTTTCTCATATGTGTAACGCCTGGTCTCAGCAACATACATCATGAAAAAACAGAAAAGAGTTTAGAACAAAAAATTTTAATTCATAGATAAGCTTCATACATAATTCCACCTCTAAATCAGCCAGGAAATAATTTATAGATGTTATTAGTTTATTAGTTATTAGTTTAAATCATCCTAAGAAACCCTAGTCTTAAAAAACACCCGGAGGCTAAAGAATTTAGGGAAAATTTCTAAATGCAATATTTCAGTTTTATGTCTGTGATTTAAAAGCAATTTTTTTCTATAAATAATGCTCCTGGTTTCCTTTTCAGATAAAATTATTATTAGTCCTGCAACGGAGAATTTCACAGTGCTACAGCAGCAAAGGGATAGCAAGGCACTCAAGAAAAGACGCAACAAGAAGAGAATTAAGAAAGTAATTAACCTTGTTAGTTACTTTACAAGGTCAAAGTTGTTTTATTTATTTTTTACTGTATAAACAATATACATAAACTACTAAAGGTAAAAAAAAGTTACATTTACTAAAATTTAATTACATTAAATTTACCCACTCAAAACTAAAAAGATATAATTATGATACATCAGGGAGAGCTAGTGCCAATACATTTTATAAATGGCTTATAAAAAATTATAGTACAGTCATTGGCCCAAAACCCCCACATTGGTGCATCCTTAAGTACTGTACATAATACTAATTACAGGGCAACCTTTGTAATGACAATGATCTAAAAGGCTAGTCAAAAGCAGTCAGCAACTAACACTACCTCAGCAAGAACAGCCAGTGAAGGACAAGAGACTTTTCCCCTAAAAAGCTCAAGTAAAACACACTTATATCACAGTGGACATCCAGATTCTAATGTGCTGCTGACCTGTTTCTGTCCAGCATGGTAAAAGCAAACAATTTTTAAGGTAGAGTGGGAAAATTTGTGTAATCTAAATGTGATTTTGTTTTTCTTCCATTGAGCTTCAGGACTTTAGTTCAGCAAATCTTAAGCAGGCTTGCCTTTCTGACATTTCTCTGGGGTATACGGTATATGACTGTGATTGTGTAAAAAATACTATCACTGCTGGTGATAGAAGTCACTCATATTCATATCAAAATAAAAAAAGTAGTTTGCTTTACCCAGTTACCAAATAAGTTCAAATGTGTCAGGCTTCAGTCCTTGCGGGCCAAAACACTAAACACACCTGATTTAACTGTTCAGCTAATTAGCAAGGCCTTCATGAACTGAATTCAGAGCGTTAAATGACCATAAAAGCTCAATTCTGCAGTACTTCGCAGAAAGACTCCAGTTTGACATGCCTGAAATCAGTGAACACAGTATGCAGTTTGCAGGACATCACTCCATATATGTCAAACTATAGAACAACTGATAAGGAGCTAGTTAGCATTAGCTTCGCTATAATAGCCACGATATTTATTAAAGTCATATTCCCCTTAAATCATGTTTTTTGGGTTTTTTTTTTAACAACGCTGAATTTTCTTTTCCACATTCGAAAAGTTCCTCTTCCAATTTTCCAACTACGCCTTAAGTAGTTGCAGTAGTTACATTCTGTAGCCCGAATCACCACAAGGTAGCTGTTGCAGCAGATTCTAGCTCTGTTCACTTTCTATTCTCTACTGCTGCAATCTTACCTGAATGTATTCCAGAACAAATATTTGGAGGAGAGGGTGAAGTCGAGTGACTGGTGTTGGAGTGAAAGCTGAAACTGAACGCGTTTCGTATTGTGTAGAGAATATGCTTTTCTATTGCATGTAGCTGTGCCGTATCTGAGCTGCAATCATATTTAATTTAAAAAATGTTTTTCCTGGCCCTGATTTCCACCCTTTTTGAAATTTGAGAGGTCATAAATTTGAAATACCATTATGATTTTTAAATGTCACCATAATTTTTGCATACAGCCCAAGCCTAATGTTTTAGGCTTGAACACGAAGGCGATACAGCAAAAATGTAACTCACAAAACTTCAAGAAACGTTTATGATAGAGGAGATCACAACATTTGTCTTTTCCATCTTTATAAGATGTCAGAATAAGTGCTGCATTAAAAATATGCATACAATGACTTTTCAAATAATACGCTGCACTAAATATAGTTAAACAAGGCTAACTGTTTGTAATCAAACATTCAGTTGGGAATTGTTTTTAAGTGCTAATGGTACACCATGTGCTCAGAAAAGAGCACTGACATACTGTGATGTAATTATCAAAAACAATAAATGTTGTCATGCTGGTCTTTGCTAAATATAGTATAGCCAGTTCACTTTTGAAGCCAGGTCATATTTGGTTAAATTACCTCTTAAAACTTTGGTTAACTGTATACACACATACAAAAAAAAGATTAATTACTCAGTCCCAACACTTAGCTTGTTATAAATCACAAAACCCTTCAAAGCAGACAACAACACACTCATGACCTCAAGACAGACGGCAGCGGTTGCTAATTTTTTCCTCTAATTGGTTACTTTTCCACTGAACCTCCCCCACAGTTCAATAACGAAGCTGACGGGTCCAGTTAGAAATCGTGTGGAGGAAAAAGCTCTCCGTCAGCACAAAACCCTAAAACCACAACCTTGCATGAAGTCTAGCTTCTTTAAGCTGGTTGAGGTTTCACTAGTTAAGTGGATGTATTTCAATCATGCCTGCCAAAATGAACTGGTAGTCGGACTACAATCTAAACATTTAGCTTCTGTCAGAACAAAACCTCACACCTTCAAAATGATAACTTTACAGGAGAAAGAAAAAAAACATCTCACTTTTAATGCAAGTCAATGAAACCAGATTTTTGTTTCTGCAAGTAGTTTTTCACCATTTGCTTTGGTTCATTATTCCTGAAATGTATGTATACACTGTGTAATGAACAATGGGCATTTTAAAACTGTCAAAAACTGAAAAATGGAAGGTTTTGCTCCGAGAGCAGCGATTTACTGATCAAAGGAGACCATTCTCTTAAAATGTATGTTGAAAAGTTTGTAGATTCCAACGTTTCTTCTGAAATAAAGGGTATTAATATAATGGGTTTGTGCTGCAGTAACAGCCTCTACTCAGATAGGAAGATTTTACACTGGATGATGGAACATCGCTGTGAGGATTTGATTGAGCATTAGTGAGGTCGGGTACTGATGTTGGATGGTCAGAGCTGGATCACTCCAACTCACCCCAAAGGGATTAGGTGGAGCTCCATCACTCCAGAAAACACAGTTCCACTGGTCCACAGCTCAAAGCCCACGCTTGGCATAAATGACCTTAGTCTCATGTGCAGCTGCTCCAGAGCATCAAATTAAATGGGCTGATGTTTTGTCTGGAGATTATACAAGCTGTGCCAGCACTGAGTGCACCTTAAAACAGCTAAATTAATCAATTCGAAGTAGTTCGGGTAGTCTGGATACCTTTCGTCATACAGTGCATATGGCCACATCTGCCCAACAGCTCCAGGAACTTTATGATGATGACGTAGGAGGTCATTTCATTGAACGGATTATTGACTGAAGAGTGGCAAGAAATATTTGTATTACACTTCTAAATCGATCATATTTATCTCCTGGAGAGACCGTTAGAGGATTATAGTCATGGTTTGTTCCCCAAGTTGCATCCAGTCCATTTGTCAAATGAAGTACACACAGTCAGTTAAACTGCTCTATCACTTGCCCTTCACTAAAGAACACTCGAACCATCTTTAACTGAATAAAAGGAACACAATCGTCCTACATGTTCTGATCTACGCACTGCACATGGTATCTTCACGGTCAGTGCACCATACCCCACGCACACGTGTAGTAAGTCATGAAAGGATTTATTTCGAGCGCAGCTTGAGCCTCAGATAAGAATAATACAACACGAGTAACACGAAGAGTGACAGCAGGTTTTGGGCAGAACCCGAGCAAAACCAGAGCATTACTCACAGCACGTCTCGGAAAATGAGGCAGCTTTAGGCCTTACAGCAACGTTACCCTCCCTCGGCTTTGCTTTATGAGCTTTCCATTAATTTAACTGACTGGTGCCCCAGATAACATTCA
Organism: Pygocentrus nattereri; assembly: GCF_015220715.1. Classification (NCBI taxonomy): domain Eukaryota; kingdom Metazoa; phylum Chordata; class Actinopteri; order Characiformes; family Serrasalmidae; genus Pygocentrus; species Pygocentrus nattereri. The sequence goes on from NC_051231.1 coordinate 13,479,629, forward strand.
TATTGGGATATTCTACATGGTACAAGTCGAACCTGTTTCCACAAGGCCGAGTAACGTAAACGAAGAGCAAACACAGTTAAACTAAAAGCTCTGGTTATCAGCTAAAATGAGCTTTTCCAGTTAGCACTAATGAATTTCACGTTCCACCTTAAACGGTACATCAGTTACACTTTGGCGCCTGTACGTGCTGTATTTTAGAGCCGCACAATTTAAGGTGGAACGGAAAAAAAACAAAAAATAAGCTGGCGAATGAGAAGCCAAAATCTTCTAGCTGTTAGATCTAGCTCCAAGAAACTGACCCAAAGTCCTGACTACCTGACCAACTGCTAGTTATCGAGCAGCGTGAACTACTTAGCGTTAACAGCTGGCTACCTAGCAAGTTAGCACACACAACGAGGTTAACTTAACTACATATTCGGCCATTCTTACTTTAGCCGGCTACCGAGTAAACTGAAAGAGAATAGCGTGTTAGCTGGATTAGCGAAGTAATTAGACAACACTGCAGTTCTCAGCCTAATGAACAGCCCTGGTACCGATTTACAGACAAGGATGGGATGCTAACGCTGCCTCAACCGGACTGAGAGAGCACGCTAGCAAGCGCTGGTTGGTTGGACAGCTAAACTTAGCTTAGCCGGTAACGGTAGCAGTAGCCGGCTCCCTTTCAAGTTTTAGCGAAGATGCTGAATTAAATACCACGTTAGGAGCCGCTATTACCTCTGTGGTGAGATTAGGCCGTCGGAAGATATTCCTCTCAGTCGTGGCGACAGTCTCCTCCTTTTCTGAAACGTAAAAATGAGCTATTTTGCTCTCTCGTACACAATATGGCACACGGAGTAGCCTGTGCCCAGCTGATGGAGCCGGAGAGCTGAACTGGGCTGAAGACTGCGCATGCGCAGAGCAGAACGGTGCGAACTCCTTCTTCGTAGCGCTGGTGCTAGGAACCATTTACACACTTTCAATATTTTATCATTTTTTAGCCGTCGGAAACCACAACCTACAATCGGCTAGTTACCTTTTTTATTTTAACCTTTTTTTGGGAAACCACTAAACATTAAAAGCAAGATTTTTGCACCCTGAGTTAATGAGTCTGTATATATACATATATATATACATCAATCAGGCATAACATTGACCACCTTTTATCAGCTCCACTTACTATATAGGTGCACTTTGTAGTTCTATAGTTACAGAATGTAGTCCATCTGTTTCTCTGATACTTTCTTAGCCCACTGTGGGGTCAGGACCCCCATGGACCCTCACAGAGCTGGTACTATTTGGGTGGTGGGTCATTCTCAGCAGTGCAGTAACACTGACGTGGTGGTGGTGTGTTAGTGTGTGTTGTGCTGGTATGAGTAGATCAGACACAGCAGTGCTGCTGGAGTTTTAAACACTGTGTCCACTCACTGTCCACTCTATTAGACACACATACCTTGTCAGTCCACCTTGTAGATGCAAAATCAGTGACAATAGCTCATCTGTTGCTGCAGTTTGTTTGTAGTCCTCTAGTCCTTCATCTGTGGTCACAGGATGCTGTTAGCTGGATATTTTTGGTTGGTGGACATTTTATAACTACCTAATAAGGTAAGACTACACAATAAAAGCATCTTACCTCTGACATAATTTGAGTGAGAACAGAGTTGTATTATTTTGGTGCCATTTTATTTGCAGGCCGGTGAGATGTGCTTTTTTTCACGTTTCCTAACTTACCTAGACTGCAAAACTCATTAAAGGGGAACTCCAGCACCTGTTCAACTGTTCTGCATAATTAAATAGTTAAGATGTACACAGTCATTGGGAGTGTGAAATTTTCTGTTCTAGAGAAACTTGCTGAACTAGCACTGTTCACAATGGTGGAAATAGGAACCAGATGTTCACCTCTAAAAGCCCCCACGGAGAGAGTTACAATCCATGTACAATCCTGACAATTAAATAATGCAAAAACATTTGCAAGATCAGCAGAGTTCCCCTTTAAGACACTAACACAATGGGGAAAAGTGACTTCTAGTTTAAAATTGTCATACAGATCATAAAGCTTTAAAATCATACAGCTGAAACGGGTGAAAGTCAGAGATCTGTTTAATATAGGCCTGTTTAAAGGGCCTGTTCACTACATTTTTCTTGTGCTTTATTTTTTTTGTCACTGAAGTGCCATTATCTTAACATCTGTGTGGCTTTATGTACAAAAAGTCACAATTGCTTTTAACATGACCATTTTCTAACCTCTCTTTATCCCTTAGAATTAAACAGTTACACAGTCTTCTTGTTACCATACCTTTAAAACAAACTAACTGGCTGCCCTGTAGTGTGCCCCAAAAAGCAGTCTGGTCTATAACCAGACTTACAACTTCAGAGAGAGTGGGGGTGGGGGCTAAACTGCTGTAGGCCGAGTCAGCAGATATATGACAAGCATCAGTCTTTGTGACATCACAAAAACAACACATTTAAAACAGGCTGTTTTATGGACTGTAGGACTGTATGGACTCTGGGAGTGAATGGTACATTTTAAAGCATTAACAATCCTACACCAAAGGCAAAAAAGTAAGAGAATCTCAGTTTTCCATGATGCGGGCCCTTTAATATCTCAAATAGGAAGACATGCTGCCCACGCCACGTTGCACGTCTGTGTGCAGCAGTGTGTCAACAAGTAACACTGCATGTTTTGAATCACAACATGATAAACCAGCACAGAGGTCTGCTGTGTTTCACTGAGAACGGATGATGATGAAGATAAGCCACAAAAGCTTCAAATGTGGTCAAGCAAGTAAAATGGTTGCTGACACTTTTACTATCTGAACCCATGAGCTTGACAAAACAGAGAAACAATGCAGTAGCCCAAGATATCTTTATGCACAGTACTGTGTATGTGGCCAGCACCTCTGACTCGCATACTGCTATTATATTTCATTTAATACTCCAGTATTTTAACCAACTCTTTACTTAAAGTCAATATTCTGCACACATTCTATGTATTCTTCTTTAGATTAAAGGCTCTCATTAAAAGGTCCATATTCTACATTATTTCATTTCTTTCCCTCCATGAGGTCCATTTACATGCGTGTGTGGAGTTATGTACCAAAAACAGCCACAATTCCTTTTCACATGACCGTTTAACAGCCTCTATTTACCCCTTTAGAACTATACTGGCTGTATGCCTCACGGTGTCTTTAAGACACCTAAATGACATCTGCTCTGATTGGCTGTCCTGTATTGTGCCTTGTTTAATAGGCAGTCCAGGCTGAAACACTCATAACTTCAGCCTGAACAGGAGCTGTAGACCAAACAGGCTGATATATGGAAGAGAGCTGTTTTTTGTGACATCACATTAACAACGAATTGAAAACAGCTACGATTCAACATAACAGACTGGTGAAACAACGCCTACACACTACAACAAACTCTTATGTAAATAAAATATAAACAGTTATGGAAAATAAATTTCAATATGTTAAAATGATTCAAATGTTATGGGACGTTTATGTGTCAAGAAGGGATGTGCCACATACTTTATGGAACTTAAAGGGGAATTCCTGAATAATTCCGTGTTTGAGATGTAAACAGAGTGATTCAGAGTGGTTTAGTGTGAAATGGTTCAGATTTCTTTACAGTGGTGGTGACAGGAACCAGGGGTCACCATGACAACACAAATAGACATTTTATGTACTATCCAAAACCACCAGTGAACCTACATGTGTCTTCTGAGTCTTTATATGGAGTGTTAATGATGCTAAAATAAGAGAGAAAAAAAAAAAAGTTCTCTTTGGAATTTTGTCTGAGGAAGTTTTTAGAGGTGTACATCTGGTTCCCATCGCCAACACTGAACATTTCTGACTCGTTAAGTTTTTTTGGAACAAAGCATTTCACACCAAACCACTCTGAATGACTGAATACATCTTAAACAGGCAATTATGCAGAATTTTTGATACATGTTTGGAGTTCCCCTTTATGAGTACCTCAGTTACATTAATGATGGTGATGTTAATAAAGCCAAATGACTTCCTGCTATGGATAGACAAAATAATGAGTGATCAGAGTCATTGAGGTGTAGTCAATCCAAATAGCATGTGTGTTATTTTACCTCTTGTTCTTACGGGGGACAGAGATCCCCTCATTTTGGCAAAGAATGTGACAACCAATATCAGCCATTCAGTTTCAATTCAGAAATGCTCCTCACTATTTTGGCAAAACCAAAACTATTTTCAAATACAAAATAAGTCTTGAATTCACAGGCTAGAACGTTTAGGCCCGTTTCAGAATATAAGAAAATGCTTCAAACAAACAACTTTTGGCCTTTGAATACAATCAGCAAAAGCTAATGCTGTAAAACCTCAAACACAGCTGCTAAGAGCCTTTCCTAAAATGCCTCTGGCTTTGAGAAGCTGACACTTCTAAGAATAAGTTGTTTTATGGTGGATTTAAGAAGGTTTTGTTTTCACAGTGATGTACATGCAGGGTCTTCCGAGGCAAAATAGTCCCCGTTTTATAGTCACTAATATAACATATGAAACGCATGTAGATTCACTGGTGTTTTTGGATAGTGAATAAAATGTCAATATCTGTAACGAAGACATCACGACCCTTGGTTCCTATCACCACCAGTAAGATTCTCTACAATGAACCATTTCACATCTCAATGAACGAATTATGCGGGAATTTTGGGGGGGGGGGGGGGGTGGACTTTCCCTTTAAATTGCAATTAACAACATCTAACACCACACCAAATGCAGCTTCTTTCACCAATGACTAGGGCACATTTTAAGAGACAGAGCTGGTCAGCATGGAGTGCTTGAAGAACACAGCACACAGAGACTTACACTCAATAAGATCATTTATGTTATTTGTACAATCTGCATGTATAACAAATAAAGATTTTAAAAAAGAAGATTAGTAAGATGTACAGTATTTTGTATCGTGTCGTCTGGTCTGCACGGCTGCCTGGGGCGCGCACCCCTGCACCCACATATTCTGTGCAATGGGAGCTCCCAGGGAGGGGAGTGCTCATTGGCTGCTGCAGCGAAAAAGGGGCGGGGTCTTGTACATAAGAGAGGGGATTTTTCAAGAGTCTTGGAAAAGAACAGGAATATGCTGGCTATATGTATGTGTATTGATGTGCGTGTGTGTGTGCGCGCATGTACTGAATGGAAGAGAATCGAGGGGTGAGAGGGAGAAGAAGGAGTCAGCTTGGCGCTCAGTTGCTGTAGATTTGTCCCTCCGGAGGCTGGGGCAGTTTCATGTTCTCCTTGCACATCATGAGCCGTCGGAGCTCCTGCAGAACCACGCGGATGCTGTAGGAGTTCTGCCACTTGGCCAGGGAGGACACTGCCCGCATGTCGACCTGTGGGGACACAACCACAACCAGCAGTTAGACATTCCACAGAGCTGCTGCGCTTCTTAGAGTGTTTATACCTGTAGTTCGGTTTCCAGGACTGGGCTGCACAAGGGTTGTGCAAGTTTTTTTCACCTTAATTTGTGCGTCAAGTCTTTACTAAATCCTTAGCTACACTAGTTAGTTTCAAACTATCCTTTTGCTAAATTTGGTTACACGACAAATCCGTAAGTCTTACCTAGTAACAACTAACGAATGTTGCTGTGTTACAGTGCTTTAACATGACGAAAACGTTCAGAACCAATCAGTAAAACGGCTGCCATGGAAACGTGAAAGAAGCTGCTCCGACTTCTCAATGGAAAAATGATCCATATCCAGCACAAAAGAGAACAATGTGTACAGGTTAAACTAAATAAAACTATTTAATCTATAGAAGGGGTGTCTAATTCAACCACTAAAAGGGCCATAGTAAAATAAATAAATAAATCAGATCTGTGGGCCAGCTGTGTTTTCATTTTATTTTTACTAATTTTGCCATGTTTATTCAAAATATACCAAAACTACAGTGGCAAAAAATAGGCACAGAATACTTCAATGGATCAATAATAATTTTAGATAAAATCAAACTGATTTATATAAAACAACAGACTACATTAGCTGTGGATAACTGTTTAACCTCTTTAAATGTACAGTGGGCTTTTTATAACTACCCATTTGCTTGAACTAGACACCTGGCATCTTTTCCTGGTTTGTTTTTGTGGTTCTGTCCCATAGATTGTTGTTCGGAGACGGGATGGGGGCGCACTCATCCTTTTCACAAACCAAAGAAGCTTTGCAGAGAGATGACTGTCCGTTCTGTATTTGCTCCCTTTACATGTCTTTCATCTGTATTGTGTTCATACTTTAAATAAACTGCATAGCAGCGTTTTTTACTTGCGCTAACAAAGCAAACTAACAGCAATCGCACCACGGCTCATTTTAATCTAACCAAACTTGCCAAATCTGAACGCACTCTTATAGTGACTGTAGTTCAATATAAAGATATTTTCTGCATACAACCATCTTATTTTTACAGTGTGCCCCACTTGGGGAACAAAGGTGTCGTCTTTGCTGAAAACAGTGAAAGTCAAAGAAAGTGAGCTTATTTTTAAAGTTATTGTTTAGTCCCATTAATTGTCTCTGAGGCATTTCTTGGATAACGTGCAGTTTGCAGCTGTCAGTGCAGCTGAGTGAAGATAAAAAGTCAGGTAAGAACAGCAATGTTATGAGCATAAAAAGCATAGAGCTTCAGCAGACATGAGACTGCAGCTTCAGAATCACCACATGAAAAAGCCTAGTTGTTAGTGTTGAAATCTGAGCCTATGAAATGCAACAAATGACAAACTGCCACCTAAACATCACTGTTTAATCCTAACAGACCCGCTTTAACTGGTGTACACTTTATATTCTCTTCATGACCGGATATTCTAGAGCAGGCAGAGGTGGTGAGCGGAAAGCTAACCAGGTAATAGGTAAAACGTTATAAGAATAAAAAACAAAACTTCAATCCTTTAAAAGCAATCCATTAAAGCTCATTTTCAATATTCCTATTTTATTTTCAGGATCTACTAGAATTGATTTATGTGCTTCAAATGTTCCCAAAACACAATGTTTTTCTCACACTGTACATCTCTACTCACCCTCAGTCTGAAACACTGTTAGCGCTCTTGTGTCTTTAAGCCCCACCTCCCAAGGAGCCCAGTGTGCTCTGATTGGTCAGCTCGCTCACTGTGTTCTGACTAGTCAACCACCAGAGCACAAGTTCTGCCCCTACACCACTGTGGCTGTTTTCACAATGGAGTCGATTCTGCCCCATCAGTTTGAGCCAGAGTCTGATCCACCTTCGCATGCTGGACTGGAGCAGGGTGTTTCAGAGCGGTACGATTTTATTTTGTAGCTGTCTGTGTGAGGGCCTGCTGGGCTTGCGTGGGCAATAAGGATTACATTACGTGATGACATCACCTTGTAACAAAAAAAAAGGGGCTGGAATTCAATCAAGGCATTTCAAACAGGTGAGAACAGCGGTTTCTGTTCAGTTTCATAACTCTGCAGACCATTTACATGAAAAGCTACACAACAAACTAAAGAAAAGGAAAAAACTGGAAAAGCATAATACGACCCCTTTAAAGATGGACGTACTTTAAAAGTGAGACATACAAAGTAAAGAAAGTTACTTGCATGACTGTTACAAGCTTAAAACATCTATTTAAAATAGAGCAGACATTAAAATCCAACATAGTGCCGAGCTACCCGCTAGTTTGAGCATTATCAAAGTACTGATTTATATTTATTTATTCACACGTACACACACTCACATATACAGGTGCGTCGCAAAAAAATGTTCATTTTTGTTCATAACTGAATTTATATTCATGTAAAACGCCATATTTTAAGCTCTTTTGTCTTCATTTTGATAAACATGGCTTATGAAAACCTCATGAAAATCAGAAATCCAGCATCTCAAGTGATAAATTATTTCAAAGGACCAAACAGAAGAGGATGCACAATACAGAAATGTCCAACTCCCGACAAGCATGTTTATAGATCTATCCATCTATCTATCTATCTATCTATCTATCTATCTATCTATCTATGTGTGTGTGTGTGTGTGTGTGTGTGTTGTATAAATGTGTATATTATATATAAAGTCTGGGCACTCCTGATTTCAGCATATCACAAATATATTACTCCGCACATCACTTACCACGCCATTTGAGTTATGCACACCATTCAAGTTGATCTTGGTCACAAATCGGACGAAAGGAGGCGTCTCAGGGTACTTAGGTCCACATTCCACCCTCAGGCTGTACATCCTGTTCTCATAGATTGTCTGAAGATGTACAGAGAATACGTTTTATAAGTTCTATGAAATATAGAAATCCACTACATGGAAAAAAATGACATTTTCAGGGTTTTCCCCACTTGCCGCACATATGAATGATGAGTTTTGAATTCATAATTGTTCTTTTACATGTGAAGACTAATGCTGCCAACATGAAGTACAAGTCTGGGTCCTAAAGGTGAACACTTTCTTTAACCACTTCCTTTCACAACAACCACAATTTATGATTTTGACCTTATGTTATCTGCTCACTGTTAACTTCAGTTCCTCCTATCAACATGTTTTGGTCTTAAGATTTTGTTCAGAAATGACATAGAAAGAGCTGCACACTAAACATCTACTGTTCAACCACAGCTTTAATGCTGTTTGCCTTGAATAATGCAGGACGTCGTCTCGATTCAAATTGTCGTCCCAGACTCAGACTGATGTGTTTTCACAAATAAAACATTAAGCGCGTTTTATGTTTAGATTTTCTAAGATTTTGCTAAATTGTCTTTTTTTTTTTGAAATTACATAACTATCTCTATAGATCCTTTTGGCTTTCTTTTTTTTGGTGAAGCCCTGGCAATGTACGTAGGTTTATAAATTAATATTTACATTCTCAACGACTCAGCTTGTCAGGTCAATTAGATGTCAGTTGCAAGATGATATTGCATGTTATGGATTCTCCTGCTGCCATCTTACAGTAAGAAAAAGAAACCGAATGGGCTCACACATTTAGATCATTGCAGTATTAATTAAAAAAAAATCTACTTTTTCACTATATTTATTTTTCTACATTACTTGATAACATCAGCTGTGCTCCACATGGACCAACAGAAAAAAAAAACAGAAAAACTGCTTGGAATAGAATTACTTTACATGAAATAAAGGTTACGAGTATCTTCCCTGTAACCATTTTTGAGAGAAATTCTTTTCTTACTATTTATTTACATGTTTTTATATTGTCATAGTTTAAAAAAAACAAGCTCATGTCTCAAAAACAACTTTACTAAAGAAAAATATTTATTTACAAAGGAAATTAATGTTAAAAAAAGGACTTTCCATTGAGCCGTTCATCACAAAATTTACCACAATTCAAAAGGTAACTGAGGTTTTCAAATTATGCAAAAAAAAAAAAAAAAAAAAAAAAAAGACGAATGGTGATAAAAGGGTTTTTGTAAGTCAGCAATGATGCAGACTTTTTAAGGGCTCCCTAGTTTATCTTACATCATTTTAATATTTTAGAAGGTTTTTAAGGCTCTGAATGGTTTCTTGCTGTTCAATTAAGGCTATTTTTATTGTGTGTCCAAAAAAAAGTCTAATACATTAATGCACAACTGTCCTTTGAGCTGGTCTGGCATTCACACCATTACATGATAAAATCAAGCACTTTGCATTTTTCCTGTGCTGATGTGCTTGACAATGATGCACTACCAGTGGAGGGAAATCAAAGAGCCAGGTTTCATTTGTCTACACAGATTGGAGGTACTGTAACGCAGTAGGAACAAGACATTTATAAATATATCTGTATATTTATCTTCAGGAAAAAAGGAATAAATGATGTTTACTTTACTAATCAGATCACATCTTTTTCCAATACCAAGACAATTTACAACGTGTGATCTAGACGTGTGTCAACATTCGGTAATTCGTCATACAGCAATATTAAAAATGCAGTAATGTTATCGTGAAAACTGCAATTTAGTCCAACAAGCACACAGAGAACTTTTTCCCCTTTAAAAAAAGATGAAAACACGTGTCCCATCTAGCATAAACAAAGAAAATCATTTGTTTGAAGTTACAAACTGTGTGTCTTTGATGAAAAAGACATAAAAAAACAATGAAGCACCTCAGCAGACTACTAATGAGCTAAACAGGCAAAATGTACATGAAAATTCCTGACTGCAACCGAAATTCAAGACACATCTGACCGGAAAACTAAATAAAAAAAAACTTAGTTAAAACATCTGCCATTTTATTGATAACAAAATGTAGTAAATATAAAAACTACAAAATTAATTCTCATTACTGATCAGATTTGCTTACAATAGGACAGAACTGAGCTGAATAAATCAACTGTACATAAAATAAACATGAGCTCTGTAGTTTACAAGTTATTTTGTGTCACTTGTCACCATCTTTGGCCGAAATGTTCCGATGGCCAAAATGTCGATGCGTTCCTAATTCAGAGTTCAGCTTCAAAGCGGAAATATTCAGAAATGATCCACTGTAAAACTGGACCCGGGCGGCAAATCAAAACCTCCACTGTCATTACACTTAACAAAAAATCCCATGCCTGCTAACAGAAAATGTAAACAGAAGATGCTAATAAAGTTAAACACTGTTACATGATGACTGGAGTGGAAGTGGAACACTGTTCTCTGTAGCGATAAATCATGCTTCTCTATCGGTCAGTCTGATGGACGAATCTGAGTTCAGAGGATGCCAGGAGAACGCTACCTACAGGTATGCACAGTGCCAACAGTAAAGTTTGGTGGAGGAGGTATAATGGGCTGGGTACTGTTTTTTAGGGTTTGGGGCCCTTGGTTATAGCGAAAGGTGATTGTTAATGCTACAGCACACAAAGACATTTTGCACAATTACATACTTCCAGCAATGTGGCAGCAGTTTGGGGAAGAGCCGTTTCCTTTTCCAGCATGCCAGTGTTCCTCCATAAAGACACGGTTTGAGCCTTCTTATCCAACATCAGTACCTGAGCTCACAAATGCTCAAAAGACAGAATGGGCACAAATTCCCACCGACACACTCCAAAATCTTGCAGAAAGCTTCTCAGAAGAGTGGAGGCTTTTATAGTCGCAAAGGGGTCAGCTTCATATTTACGCTCATGGTTTTGGAATTACTCGTCCAACAAGCTTGTATGTATGCGATGTATAGGTGTCCACATACTTCTGGCCACACAGTGTATCTTTATAACATTGAAAACCTTTTCATAATGCAATGTGATATAAACTGTGATACAAGGTTAGACCTTTTATGTCTAACTGGATCACAGACTGTAATAAAAAAAATAAATTACATGAACTTATGTAAACAGTTCCTGGCTGTTGGCTCAGTAACACTCACTCTCGGCGGTCCGATGATCATGCCTCTCCAGCGTGTGAGTGTCATGTCCTCATCGTCCTCCAGACCCCAACTCACTGTGCCATCACCAACGCCTTTCTGGCCTTCTTCCAGCTCTTCCAACAGCCGGAAGTTGCGAGGGACTTTGACGCCTAAACAGTGATGGAGAATGAGTGCTCAAACTGAAGGCTCGGATTCCGTGTTTTAGTGGTGTATTCTTCCACCTCGCTTTTTAAAAGTCTATTATTTGCATTTTTAAGAGGAGAAAACAATCGGCTAGTTCAGTCAAAATGCTTTTCCTCCTGCTCCGTGTTGCTAACTAGCTGCTCTCCACAGAATTTAATTCTGAGAATAATCAACAGCGTGCTGGACGGCGAGCCGTCCATCCAGTCGATAACGCAGCCGAGTACATGATTGGGTAGTAAGTGTTTGTTAAGTGACTTAAGACAAAACTAATAGAACAAACAATCTAAAAAGTGACTAACAAGAGCAAACCACAAACTCGGTTCTTAAAACAATGTGATTAAAACTGCTGACTCCTCTGCACTCCTGAGCATTTAAACATTCTCAGTAACCCGCTCAGGGTGGCCAGATTGGGTAGAATCCCCTGTAAAAGAGTTTTATACTACTTTCTATGACAGTAACTGCTAACGACAATTATCTATGTTTTTCTCACATTATCCTGAAGTATTTCAAGTTCAGGATTAATAATTATAATAATAATGATAAGTTATACCAACTTATCTAAATCATTAAAGTGAATTACATCGTGAGCATTCATTATTCTTGTGGAATATTCTAGACAACATTCAAATACTGGTTAGTTGCAACTCTAATCAGAACAAGCTCTGTCACGTTTATAAGACATTCCTTCACAGCACAGCAGCACTCAAGACGCATGAGCGACTTTCTGATACTGTGACACATTCAGAAAAAACGCATTCAGAGAATTCTAGAGGGGTTTCAAAATTTGCATATAATGAAAGGGTTAAAAAGTCAGGATCGTTGTGTCACAGTGGTGGTGATAGGAACCAGACGCCCATCTCTAAAAGCTCCCTCACAGAATGTTATTAGATGAAGTGGTCATAAATACACTGCCTGACACTTTTCAGAAGATTCTGGCCCAAAAGGTAGATTTTAAACCTATGCAGGGCACATGGCAAAATACGTGAAATCTTTTTTTCCTCTCATCATGAGAAATCTGGAATCAACATTTGTTCTTCAAACTGGTTCAAAAGAAAACTACGTTTTGGATTCGCATCAGGTCTCATCAGGTTGGTTGGTTAGTGTAGAGGTTAACACCTTCTACGCTGTAGACTAGGGTTCAATCCCCCACCTGGGTAAGCACCCTACACTATACCAATAAGAGTCCTTGGGCAAGACTCCTAACACCACCTTCGCCTACTTGTGTAAAATGATCAAATTGTAAGTCGCTCTGGATAAGAGCATCAGCCAAATGCTGTAAATGTAACCAGCTCTCACGACATATGGCAAAAACACACTGACCACTCAGATAAGAGGTTTTAAACAATGCGCTCAATGGCCCAAGACTTTTACACAGTTCTGAATATATAAGGTGTGTATATGTATGTATATATGCCAACTTTACAGGAGAAGGCAAAAATATACCTTACTTTTAATGCAAGTCAATGGAACCAGACGTTTTTCCAAGTAATTTTGGGTCATTTCTGATGGTCCATTCACCATGAAATTTACATAAAATATAAAAGGCCATGGGTACTTTCAATTTGTCAAAAACTGAAAAATGGAGATAGGTTAAATGTTCTGACAGCATATATATGTATGCATGCATGTATGTATATATGTGTGTGTGTGTGTATATATATATATATATATATATATACATACACACACACACACACACACACACACACACACACACCCTTCACCCTTATTTGGTGCTACATAGAACAATTTACAAAAAGGTTCCATATAGAACCACACACACATTTTCCATCAATCTAAAGATCCATTTTACAATAGAGAGAACTACTTAAGCACATAAATGGTTCTAGATAGATACAACGGTCCAAAATAGAACCACCGTCTTTAATAAAGAACCTTCTTTTTAGACTGCACCTCTCTCTAAACGTATACATACACACAGACATCGGTGTGTGCAAGCCGCGGAATCTGAGATCGTTAGTTTCTCAGTTAAATGCAAGTCTTGTGACTGAAATGATCTTTATTAAACACATAACTTGTGATTTCACTAAATCAGTGACCGGAGTGGCTAGTGCACTGATCTGCAGCGCGCGGGCAGGTGTGCTGCCGTTTCCGAGAATGTTCCAGCTCTTTCCGTCCCATGACGCTGCAGCCGAGCGAGTTAGCAGCCCCGATCACGCCGTTTTTACACCAACACGCGCTTATCTGCGGCGAAAACGACGCGGGTTGTAAGCGAAACTGTAAGGCCACTGGGACAGACTCGGCCGGTCGGTGCGGGAGGCGCCCGCGACAACAAAAACACTCAGAATGAGCTCGCGCTCAGAAACGCCGCCGCGCGCCGCACACACAATTCAGCTAAAAGGGAGAATAACGGAGCGCGGAGCCGGTCTCGGTTCATGGAGGGAGACAGATACAGCACACAGCTCTTCACTCGACCCCGGTTTCGCCTCTCAGAGTGGGAGTCCGCCTCTAGCAGACCGCTGTTTCGATTCGAAGCTCGTTTACCTGATCCGGCGGCCGCCGCCATCTTGTCGCTGAGCAGCGGGAGCGCGCACGCTCCGTACACTTCGCGGGCACGCGTCGCATGAGGGAGCGTTCACGCATGAAAGCGGGCGATGCTGCTCAGGGTCCGTCTCAATACAGAGGGAGCCTCCTTCCTCCCTGCTGAGGCAGGGGTTAAACTAGTCCAGAGTCCTTAAAGGAAAGTCTACTCACTCGACGGCCATCTTTGCGACATTGCATACAAGACCAGATGATCTCGTCGGAGAGACCAAAATATTCAAAACAGAAGAGCAAATGAGCGTTTCAAAAGAACTGATAGTATCTGACGAAAGCCTCATAAGCAGTTTGTGGCGTTTGCCTCAACAACGTGCTGATTAGTTAACATTGCTGATACTGAGTGCTGATTGGTTAACGTTACTGATACTGAGTGCTGATTGGTTAACATTACTGCCACTGAGTGCTGATTGGTTAACGTTACTGATACTGAGTGCTGATTGGTTAACATTACTGCCACTGAGTGCTGGTTGGTTAACATTACTGCCACTAAGTGCTGATTGGTTAGCATTGCTGATGCTGAGTGCTGATTGGTTAACATTGTTGATACTGAGTGCTGATTGGTTAACATTGTTGATACTGAGTGCTGATTGGTTAACATTACTACCACTGAGTGCTGATTGGTTAACATTACTGCCACTAAGTGCTGATTGGTTAACATTACTGATACTGAGTGCTGATTGGTTAGCATTACTGATACTGAGTGCTGATTGGTTAGCATTACTGATTTCCCTTCAGTAAAGTTCTATCTGTCTATCTATTGGTTGGTGAGCTGATAAGCTCATTGGCTGAGTGAAAAGGTTAGTTCACAGAAGTCATGTGAGACACTTATAAAGTCCTATAACTGGAGTTTAAAAGTACTTAAAAGTATAATAGCCTTCCTAATACATTCTATGCTGTCCTGTGTTGCAAACATTAGTGCATTTTCATAAAGATAAAAAAATGGATTAAGCATTTACACAATTGCACAAAAGCTCAGGAATCCTGTCATTTTGAACTCACTTGGGAGTGCTGAATTGAAGATTGCCGTGCACCCAGCAATATCATCCCGCTTTTGTAAGGCATTTATGTGGTGCCTAACTAATTTTTCCTGATGAAGCTCACACCGTTTTTGAGACAACATTAAAGCTAATACCCATTAGCAGTCAATTAGCAGGATACGTTTATTAGTGTAACTGCATTACTACAGAATGTGTGTCAGGCTCCAGTCCTCGCAGGCCAAAACACTGCACACTGCCTCATTAAACAGACCTGGTTCAGCTCATCAGCTAATCAGCAAGACCTTCATGAACTGAATCCAGAGTGATAGTCAACGTTGATCTCTGCAGGACTTTGGCACAGAAGGTATCCAGTTTGACATGCCTGCTCTAGAGTAATGGACATATGAAGACATGCTAAAAAGTTGGCTAGCTCCCTTTAGTTTCTAGAAATAATCTTAAAGGGCCAATATTCTACAGTCTATTGTATTTTGCAGGTCCATTTACAACCCAAATTCCCATGACGTTGGGACATTGCGTCAAACGTAAATAAAAACAGAATATGATGATTTGCAATTCCTTTTCCACCTAAATTCAACTGAATACACAACAAAGACAAGATATTTAATGTTCAAACGGATAAACTTTGTTTTTTGCAAATATTCACTCATTTTGAATTTGATGCCTGCAACACATTCCAAAGAAGTTGGGACAGGGGCATGTTTACCACTGTGTTACATCACCTTTCCTTTTAACACTCAATAAGCGTTTGGGAACTGAGGACACTAATTGTTGAAGCTTTGTAGATGGAATTCTTTCCCATTCTTGTTTGATGTACAACTTCAGTTGTTCAACAGTCCGGGGTCTCTGATGTTGTATTTTGCGCTTCATAATGCGCCACACATTTTCAATGGGAGACAGGTCTGGACTGCAGGCAGGCCAGTCTAGTGCCCGCACTCTTTTACTACGAAGCTACACTGTTGTAACACGTGCAGAATGTGGCTTGGCATTGTCTTGCTGAAATAAGCAGGGACCTCCCTCCCATCCTTGCTTGGATGGCAGCATATGTTGCTCCAAAACCTGTATGGACCTTTCAGTATTAATGGTGCCTTCACAGATGTGCAAGTTACCCATGCCATGGGCACTAACACACCCCCTAACCATCAGAGATGCTGGCTTTTGAACTTTGCGCTGATAACAATCTGCACAGTCCTTTTTCCTCTTTGTCACAGGCTTTCAATGTTGGTTTCCTGCCTTGCCGCTTACTTGCAGAGATTTCTCCAGATTCTCTGAATCTTTTGATGATATTATGGACTGTAGATGATGAAATCCCTAAATTCCTTGCAATTGCACATTGAGAAACGTTGCTCTTAAACTGTTGGACTATTTGCTCACGCAGTTGTTCAAAAGCGGATACTCCCTTTCAGGGATGCTCCCTTTATACCCAAATCATGACACTCACCTGTTTCTAATTAACCTGTTCACCTGTGGAATGTTCCAAACAGATGTTTTTTGAGCATTCCTCAACTTTCCCAGTCTTTTGTTGCCCCTGTCCCAACTTCTTTGGAATATGTTGCAGGCATCAAATTCAAAATGAGTGAATATTTTAAAAAAACAATAGTTTATCCATTTGAACATTACATATCTTGTCTTTGTTGTATATTCAGTTGAATATAGGTTGAAAAGGATTTGCAAATCATTGTATTCTGTTTTTATTTATGTTTGACGCAATGTCCCAACTTCATTGGAATTGGGGTTGTATAAGACTGTTTTTGGTACATAAAACCACACAAGTCATAATTCATGTTTATTCATGTTGTCCTTTTTACGAATCTCTTCATTCCTTATGACTGAACAATGTTTTTGTCACTGAGCCTTTAAGACTGATATCGTCCTCTTTGAATTATAATGTTCTATCTGACATTTTTGTAAAAATTGAGTTACTTATTTTGTGACAACTTCTAAACATTACGTGAGGTGCTGTGCATTTTTTGGCTCTTTATCTAGAAAACAAAAAGGCTCTATCTCCAAACACAGACAAGAGGACCAATCAGGTTCTGCTTCTTTGTCAGGTCGCTGCTCTGCACAGTGCCTGCAGGAAAAGTTTGTAAAACGTCATGAAACATGAAAACATGTTGCTGAAACTCTGCCTGTCTTCTGGCAGTCTGATGGTCTTAAATTGCCTCATTATCAATATCACAAAACTGCTCAGATCACAGACAGAACCTATTCTAAGGGGGCAATATGTAAATGAGCTCTCTTATGATTGGCTGTCCCCATTCAAAAAGCAGTCTAGGCTGAAACACCCCTCATAACTTCAGTGTGAATGGGCAGAGCTGGACTGCTTTACGGTTTATCTATTTGTCTGTCAAACTGAATCGTGATTTTATGGGGCCGGCAAAACGTAACTGCTGACAACTAAATCATATTTCTGTCACTTAATATGTAATAAAAGAGAAAAGGTAGGCTGGGCTATTAGACCTACCTGCTGATGTGCTTTGTCAGCTTCTGAGGGCATTCTTCTTTAGCTTTTTTACCCTCAGAACTAGATAAAAAGGCTGTAACAGTGTAATAATCATGTAAACTCAAACCACTCTGGCCTTGTTACACTTACACAACAAGAACAGCAACATATCTCCTCCTTTCAAACTTCTTGCATGTATGTTTTTTGTCTATATGGTGTCCTGAATTCATTTTCTTTACCTGATTCTCGTTTCTCAGCCTCCTGTAGAGACAGAGCAGTGCTTGGAAGCCACATTAAATACCCCACCCAACCACACAAACTGGATAAATGTCTGAACTGTTAATATTAAAGATATAGAGTTATGCTTCATAGTGTTAAGATCAAGGCAAGAACTACAGATACTGAACCTCGGCTTAAAACCA